>NC_086171.1:57949180-58129180 GCF_023053635.1 Elgaria multicarinata webbii
AAATTTAAAAAAAACCTAAAATGCAGCTAACCTACAAAAAAACACACCTCCCCCTTCTAATCTATCCAATACATTAGAATCAAAAGTATGGAAACAAGTTAAGAGGTTTCTATGCTTTATTTTATTCCTTACTTTAAAACGAATGTCAAATTGTAGGCAGGATATAGTATATTTCAAGAGGAAACAGAGGTTGCTACAGCAAGGACTCCTGTAAAAACAGTTGGAAATTTACAAGCTTTTTTTCCTTTCTATTATTGAATTCATTTAAGTATTCCTTTTGCGAACCATGTCTTTGAAAGGGATGATGGTGCAGAACCACTACTTAAAAGCCAACAAAGGTATGCTTTTGATGGAATTTCTAGCTGTCCAAAGGTCCCAAGAAAAGAAACCTAAAAGAGAGAGAGGAAATCAGACAATATGTTTTTGAAACAACAACACAAAAAAACATGGTAATTAACTGTGTGCAATGTATATGAAGCAAGCATCCCTTTAAATTCTGAGATTTCTGCTAGGTTTAGAGAACAATAGCTGCTAACCAAGGTGGTTGAGGGAAAGGCATCCTAAGCGAAGTGGAAACTAGGTTAACAAGTGTACATTTCAGAAGACTACCAAGTGACTTCACTAAAGCCCATGTTAAAGTACGGCTAATCGGTGCTATGTGTGTGTGTTCTCTAATCCGATTTAAATTCAGATTATGACCCGTTATTTTGTTTTACAATCGATCAGCAGCTGTTAGGAGATGTGTGCGCAGGCGTGTGTGAAAATCTGTATGTGTGTGTGTGTGTGTGTGTGTGTGGTGTGTGTGGGGATATATGTAAAGATATCAAGATAGTCCCAGTTCTCCCCGAGAGTTCCTAGCTCCTCTCCTCGGAGTGTGTTTATTTTGGTGGCACTTTGCTTCTCTGTTTTGCAACCCGTGTAAGTGGGGTGGCGCTGAGCTGCAATTCTTCCTAAACTCATAAATCAAACGCTTTCTGTGAATGAGAATGTCATCAAAGAGATCAATTGCAGGAACACATGCACAAATAAAAATCCTCTTACGTATTTGCTGAGGCTGGGGATCCCCGTCTAAAACCATTAAGCTTGGAGGCGGTTAGTCATAATTCATTTTTATTGCTCTGTTAAAACAACAGCTTGGCTAAGCTTCAGGTGCAGAAGGGAATCCCGGCCCTTCCCGGCCCTTTTCGTCTCTCTCTCCCCCTTTCTCTCCCTACCCACCCACACCTTTTCTTTTTTCCTTGTGTTTTGCTTTGCCTGGATTGAAGTCCGCTCTCTCTTGACATGGAATTCCATCCAGGGAGTACATTCTGCAACATTTTCTTTTACAGGCAAGGCAACCCCTCCCGGAGCATCTCCCGGAGCATCTAGCTCCAAGAACAAAAGAACCCTTCGATACAAACCTTGCCTCCCACACCATTAAGTATGTTCCCCTTAGACAGCAGAACTATGCCTAAATATATAGAGTCCCACACGAAAATAATAACAACAATGGCGGTGGGATGGGGGAATGATTCTTTCGGAATTCCAAAGTCTGGGGAGGTCATGGTATGGAGAAAAATTCTAGCCCTCAGTGAAATGAAACAGGCCAGTGGACCGGCGATGTTTCAGAACAACGAGATGAACCGATACAACAAAGGCGGATGTGGGTTGAAGGCTGAGGGGTGTGGGGGACGGGAGCAAGCCTCGGATGGGAAAAGGGGGAATATTGCTGAGGGTTTCTCTGGGTCTGTGTTGGCGTGTTAAGAGATCAGACTTGGTTGGGAACTTTGGTTGATTTGCCACACGAAGAGGCCAACACCCCCTTCCTCTCGTCCTCCGCCCCCCCCCCCCAGCGTGTCCCCCTTCTGCATTCTGGCAAGCGAGGTATTGCTTCGGCTTCAGAATGCAAAGCACTAGGCCTGAGACAATATAACAAAAGGGAAAGGAGTCCTTCAGAACAATGGCGGAGAAATGGGGGAAAGTGGTTAAGGGAGGAAGGAAGAGGAGGCATGCGGGGGAGGGAATGTTTGCTGGGGAGGGGGAGGCCTGAAGGACTAGAGAGATTTAGATAGATTTCAGGCCAGTGATAGACCCCAAATAAAATGATCACCTATTCTGGTTGGTATAAGGAACAAGGCCTACTTTAACACAGGATTTATAGAATTGCCTTTGGCAGCCATCATTTTTACATCAAACGTTACTATTTACCTACATCCACAGATACATTTTCTTTAGTTTTAGCATGAAATCATACCACCTGTAATGATTTGGCTACAAACGGCATTAATATCAATGTCCTTCCAAATAGCCGTGATTGGGCTCTGTATAACTGTGGGTGCCATTGAGAACCATGGTAATAAATGTGGCCATTGATAAATTGCCTACTCTCCCACCTCCTCTCAGTAAACTGAAGGATGTAGAGAGATGGCTTGTCTTCTTTTTCCTTTTCAAAATGATAGAGAACCCTATCTTTTAAATTAAAGTGAATACAGGGTGTCTTTTTAAACAGGAGTGAATGCAGGGCATCTATCCCAGCCAAAGAGAAATATTTTAAAACTGGAGCATAGTTTTACCCAAGAAATGCCAGAGACGTTCTTCTAATTAGTACGCATTAGACTGCAAGTTTCGCTGCCGGATCCAACGCATGTTCACCTTCGTGAACAAGTTAGTCTGGCTCTTGCCTTTGGAGGACCAAAATGGCTCAGCTAAATCAGTGAATGGCATATCTGGGTAGGCCGCTGCCTTTTAGGAATGAAAACAGTGTTCCAGTTAATTGGGACTAGTGGAATATGATGGTGTGCGTGTGCACACACACACATTCACACGCAGATAGAGAAACACAGGAACAACCATCCATTAATGCAATAATGCTAACTTGATCATGATTTAGGATAATTTCAACTTTCTCCTAAGAATGCACGAAGTTGTGCAGGAAGAAAGAGCAAGTGGTTGCGATTTCCGGCTTCCTTAAAGCAAAGTTCACATCCCTCCTAGTTATTTCTCTGTGCCTGCTCAGTTCTGGCTTCTGAGCAGTTCATCCTCCTCGTCCGCCTCCTCTCCTCTGAGTAGACGAAACCTCTGTGGGAGCCCCGACCCAAATGCCAACTTTCCCCTTGTGTCTGTTCTCAGTCCATTGAAAGTTGGGTGTCTCTCCCTTTCCCTGAAGGGAAGAAAGGGGTTTATATCCCTGGAAAGGAGGGATCCTGAGAAGAAAGGACTAGGAATGATCACAAGGGGAACAACAGAGCAGGCCGCTTCCCACGCCGCAGGGCCATTTGTTTCCCTCAGTGCTCTACCCCCTCGGAAGCAGTGCAGCGCTTTCGCACCCCCCACCGCACCCCGCCCCACCCCGTCCTCGCCCCTTTCTCAGTCTCCTCCCACTAACTGCTGAGCATGTCATCCGGGGCTGGCATTTTAAAGCAGAGCATCCCTCTAGATCTCATGTTTTTGGGCAGTGTGTGGGTATCAATAGGAGTGGGGGTGGGAGGGAGGGAAGAGAAGGAAGATGAGGTAGGCAACGGTTGTGCCTGAGACGGGAAGAGGGAGGGAGATACAGGGAGACAGAAAAAATGGGGGAATGAGGGGAGAAGGAGGAGGAGGGAGCCAGGGAGTTTGCACAGGCGCGCTGATAGCTCAGAGCTTGAGACCGCTTCCTTGGCAACCTTTGTAGGCTCTTCCTCCCCTAACCGCACTGAACAACATCTGATCGGCTGGAAAGTCCAGTTCCCAATCGCCAGGCTGAGCCGCCTCTCTCGCAGCCCAGACCCTTGGCTCCCCCATCCCGCCGCCCTTCGCCGTCCCCCCCCCCTCCCGCTTTGTTGCTATTCCTGGGCATGATGAAGCCAACCAACCAACCACCCTGCCTGCTTGCCCGCTCGCTCGCCTGCAGCAGCAGCAGCAGCACCAACAACAACGGCGGCGGCGGCGGCAAACAATGGCGCTGCTTTGACAGGGCAAACGCCTCATTTCCATGCAAATAACCGCGGGAGGCTGGACCAAGCGCCTTTTAACTCTTGCCGGTGCGCGCGCCGGGCTCTCCTGAGGACTCTCAGCGGCGGGCATGAAGAGCACCGTTCCCCGCCTCTCCATGCACCAAATCTTCCACTCCAACCCCCACGCCGCCACTCTGGACCTGCCTCCTCCTCGCCTCCCCACTCCCAGGGATCCGAACCAGGATGGTCCAGCTGGTTTAAGGCAACCTGGGCGGAGAAGGGGGAGAAGCCAACCCCCCCCCCCCCCAGCAAGCGCCTACGTGTTCTTGCAGCCACGCCAACCCCGTCTCTTAGGCCAGAGGGATTCGGCTCTTCGGCCTAGAGCCCCGTGCGGCTGGCCAAGTCGTCCCTTGGGCGCGCCGTGCCTTGGCTTACCTGCTCAGCCGGGCTCTTCGTCCGGAAATCCACGCAGGAGCAGCCCCCTCCGGCGGCTGATCTGTGCCGGCTGCTGCTGCTGCTGCTGCTGCTTCAGGCTGAGCGCCTGGGCGCGCACTGCCTCTCTGGCCCGGCTCTCCAAGCCCAGCGCACTGACGGGGGACGGGGAGGGGAGGAGGAGGAGAAAGGGGGGAGACGGGGGGAGGTGGTAGTGCTGGTGGTGGCTGCGCGTCACCTTGATGGAGGAGCGCTCGGAATTTAAATGCCACAGCCAGGGTGATCCATCACCAGGAAGGAACAGGGCAACTTTGGCAGGAGGCGCAGCCATTGGCTGCCGCCCTTACGTGGCCGCCGTCTCACTGTACATTCATATCATTTTTCTTCTGGCCCCCATGGAGGAAGTGAGAAAGTTGGCACGGTCACCCAGGACTCCGAAGAGCCGGTCAATCGGTGATAGATGGACACGGCGAGGATGAATTCCTTCCTCGATTATCCGCCCATCCTCAACGGCGAGTCCTCCACTTGCTCCTCCCGTGCCTACCACCACCACCACCACCATCACCACCACCACGCCGACCATGGGATTACAAGCACCTTCCAGTCGTGCGCGGTCAGTGCCAACAGCTGCAACGGGGACGACCGCTTCCTGGTGGGCAGGGGGGTCCCGATAAGCCCCCATCCCCACCACCAGACTGGAACCGCCTACCAGCACCATCCCAACCTGGGGATGTCCTACTCGCACCCCACTTATGGGGCACAGAACTTCAGCACAGGGGGCTACAGCCACTACCCACTCAGCCAAGAGGCAGAGATTAATGGGGGCTACCCCCAGTGCGCCCCTGCCCTCTACTCTGGCGGAAACGTCTCGTCGTCCATGGTCCAGCACCCTCAGGGTTATGCTGGGGGCACAGCCAGCTCTGCTCAATATATCCACCCCTCTTATGGAGAAGAGCAGCAGAACTTAACCCTAACCAGTTACAGTCACCCCTTGTCGCCTCTCCACTCGAACCACCAGGAAAACTGTGGCTCCCCTTCTTCGGAGACCTCACCTCCAGCCCAGACTTTCGACTGGATGAAAGTGAAGAGAAATCCTCCGAAAACAGGTGAGTCACCTGCCTGATCAATCACACTGAACTTTGAAAAGTTTAGAGGCGAAGCTTTTCGTCCTTTTCAGAGGTTGTTTGTTTGTGTTTGTTTGTGTTTTGTTTTGTTTAAGGACTTTCAGGTAGACACTTGGCTATCCCAGGTATTGGGGGTGGGGGGAGGTAGATGTGGTTGGGATCCTGAAGCCAAACCGTTCTCCTAGAGTGAAAAGATCATGCTGTGATTTAAATGCTCACTTCTGAAGGTGTGCCCCCTGCCCCCTTTACATTAACCATTCACCAGGTGTCCCTGCCAGCTACTTAAGTTGCTGGTTTTGGCACTGTGCTGCACTTATGCCAAGCAAACACACTTACTGGGAAGTTAGTCCATGCGAATTCAATGGGTCTGACTTCGGAATTAACTTGGTCCATAGCGTGGCTTTGACGTGAAGGGATGGTCGTCTGTTGTTGTTTTTACCTGGGCGCCCTTGCTATTGATTCGTGTCAACTACAAATCCTTGCTCCAGGTTAACGATTCATATGCGGCCTGTTGTTTGTTTGTTTGTTTGTTGTGTGTGCTTTTCAGGGAAAGCGGGCGAGTACGGTTATGTCGGCCAGCCCAACACGGTGCGGACCAACTTCACTACCAAACAGCTGACGGAACTGGAAAAAGAATTCCACTTCAACAAATACCTCACCAGGGCCCGCCGGGTGGAGATCGCGGCTTCCTTGCAGCTGAACGAGACCCAAGTGAAGATCTGGTTCCAGAACCGCCGGATGAAGCAGAAGAAGAGGGAGAAAGAAGGCTTGCTACCTATTTCTCCAGCCACTCCTACAGGGAGTGAAGAAAAAGCAGAGGAGTCCTCCGAAAAGTCCAGTCCATGCCCTTGTACTCCTTCCCCGGCCTCCTCTACCTCAGACACTCTTGCTACCTCGAATTGAACTACACACTGTTGCTCCTCCTTCAGTCCCCGCCCCAACTTACGCACAATCGAAGTGTAATTTTATTGTGTTTGAACTGCTTTTTTAAACGTGTCTGATCTCCCCTCCACCACCCTTCTCAATTTGGTTCCAGGTAGTTTATTTTTCCAACTGGCACCGGAAGAGGGAAACAATCCCACACTCCGTTCTGGAGTCCCTTTGATCTGGAAGCAAGTCTCTCTGATTAGAATGGAACTGTCTTCCAAATCCGTGGGTAGAATTCAGCAGGGTTCCTAAAACCCAGGGAAAGTAATGGGATGGGATGTAGTCGGGACTAATTTAAACCCCATCTATTTCAATGGGATCAAGGTCCAGCAAGCTTTGACTGGCCCACGGCCTTAAGAGGTTATACTGACCATACTGAGGGTATCCTTTATTCAACATCACTCTTTCTTCCTCAGCTCTAAGGATGAGAATTTACTTAATATCTCTTTTCATCTCTAAACTATTTATGGGAACAATCATACGGATTTGTTAGGCCAGAATACAGTTGCCCAAGGACATTTCTGTAGGTTTTCCTCCAAGCAGAGACACAAAAGTCCTACTCAATTCCACAAAGAGATGCACTATTGAAAGCGTTTACACAAGTTCTAAAATGTTCATCCTTTAATTTAATGTTTCTGTTTTTTCTTGTGTGTACGAGATGCGTTTGTTGGTTGTAAATACTTTGTCCAAGAGATTTATCTTTTTACGGATTTTCTAGAAATGTTTAGATAGATTATGAGCTTAAAACAGGGTGGTTACAGTCTCTAAACTTGATTCGATTTTATAGCGGAAAAAGTGGGGATGTTACGAACGAAAACTTGTTCAACTCAATCAGATACCTCAAAAATCATAGACTAGTTGTATTTCTTTGAACGAGCTACAAAAGAAAGTCAAAATTGCACTAGGTGATTTTTTTTTTAAATGAACCTTGCTTATTACTGTTTGCCCCCCATCCCTTTCTCGAAATCTGTGCTGTGTCATTCCCAAGCCAATATTACCATAAAAAAAATGGGAAGATCACACCTCCTCCCTCTTTTCACGTTTTCCCTTTCTTAGACTTGAAGTCTTTTCATCCAAACTTCCTGAATGTGACGAATGGCCAAACGAATGTATATTTTATGTAATTCGTGTAGAAAACTTTGCATGATGCACAAAGCTTTGATGTACTAAGTTAACTTAAACACTGAGTTCTATCAGTTGTCATTTGTGATCTAGTACTTTCTGGTTTTTTCTGTACAATCATTCAAGGCTCTGAGGTTCTGTGGGAATCGAGGATGGAATCCAGAGCAGAATTTTACGGGTCCTACAAATCTCTGTAATAAATATACTCATATCTCAGGCTCTTATTTGCTTCGGTATATTTTGGGAAGGAGGGGGCCCGTAGTTGACAGTGGCCCTGTTCAGTAGACTCCGTAAGTCACGGCTTTAACCCTGGTGAATAAGGCTTTTTGTCTTATTCACAGTGGTTAGAACCATTGTTTAAGGTGTTTTCTTAACAGGGCCCTTAAGATTTCAGCACTCTTTAGGTTTGCTAAAGTGACTTTGGAGTCAGCCAGCCAAACATTTCTCTCCAGCATTTGGTCTGCACAGAATTCCTTGACTGCAAAAGCCCCGAGTTTAGACGAAGTAGGACAATTAATCAATAGAAAGAGAGGGATTCTTGTTTATCTTCTGCTGTTAGAGAAGGAGGGTGAAGGAACTAGAGCTATTTTTGAATCACCGTTGCGGGAACTTCCTGGGTCAAGTGCTAACCTTTTCACCCCAACTGAATATTGACCTATGTGTAAACAGAGTCCCCTTCAAAAGCACAAGCTGTCTTCAGCCGGTCTTTCCTCACATCACAAGCCACCAGTTAAGAGAGTCACATTTCATTATCCGTGGGTATAAAGCTGTCCTAGTGACCCAGCGTCACTCCCTCCCTTCTAAATCGTCAGTGACATCTACAAGGCACAAAAGCACCGTAAAAGTTGAGGGTGGGGGAGAGAGAGGGGGAGGGAGAGGGAAAGAAAAAGGATCCAATTTGAGGAACATTTCCTATCCCAGGTGTGCAATCCAACATGTTTGTGCAACCCTAACCAATTTCCCCACGATTTGGAAAACAAGTTCTGGCAGGTGGGTGTCAGGTACTTCCTGAAAAGGCCTGCAAACAAGTCTATACTTTTTATTATTTATTTGTTTATTTGAAGGGAGGGGGATGGTGGGTATTTTTTTTAAGTGTTCTGGTAGGATTGTGTACAGACACGTTCTAGCCATGAGACACAATCTAAGCACCGAGGTTCTCCTCCGTATTTCATGCCAGCCAATTTGGAAGCGAGCTCTTTTTTTTGGGGGGGGGGGGGTTAGATGGGCTGGGGATTATAAACTCCTCCCTGCAAGATCTGCGAGCGACTTTTATACACTCTTTGCCGGGGCCATAAAGGAGGCGAAGTTGTTAGGAAGCTCTGCGGAGAGAGCAGGGGCGCGCGCGGGCTGCGTTTTCTCCAGCGAGGTGTCAAAGCAGACAAGCCTTGATTTGCAGGCGCATCGGCCATATCAAGGGAGGGAGGCGAGGCCCCTGCCAAAGCGCGCGGCTGCCTCGCAACTTCAAAGCGGGAGGAGTCCTGGCTTTCATTTCATCCTTCGGCTCGCCGCCCGTCTCCGCCTGCCCGGCCTTAGACTTTCTTCTTCTCCCTTTTGCTGATTAAGCTTGAAGCCAACAAAGCCAACCAGATGGCCTTCTCTCCCGGAGACTTTCAAGTGAGCCGAGTGGCATCAGCATGCCAATGGGGCTGAGGATCGGAATCTCTCCGAAAACTTGGCGCTGGCCAAATACGCAGGGACCATCTGACAGCTCCGAGGTTCCTCCCTGCTTGAGGGTGGAAAAGGGAGAACGATAACAAAAGACTGTCAAGAATAACGTCTTCTTTTTAAAAGCTAAATTCAGCAGCCCTAGAGGCAGCGTGTGGAGGCGTGGAGGGAAAAAAGATGATGTCCCGATGTGACCCTTTCCATTTCAGGAAGATGTCGTTTGGCCACCTTGTTCTAAAGATCACCCACCGAGGTGTTCTTGCAGAGTAAGCCCCTCGTCCCTGATCAAATATTTTTAGAGAGGTCATTCAGGAATAAATACCTCTCTTTCATGCGCTCCTGAAGGCACGTGTCCCCAATTCTTCCTAAATCATAAACCTTTCGATCCTGTGCACGTTTCCTTTGTCGAAATTAAGTCAATTACTCGAGAGTAAGTCCTATTGAACTCAATGGGATTTACTTCTCAGTAGGATTTCACTGGACGTCCCCTTTCCGGACACAGACATAGCAGGAACCACAATACCTCTTCAGTCATTTCACTTAGAATGGGGCAGGCTTGAATCCAATTAACTGTTGGAGAAAAATCTACCTTCACAAGGGCCTGACACTTGTTTTTTTCTAGTGATTTTAGTTTGGTTTGGTTTTATCCTGGACATTATTGATCAATAGGATGCTCAAGCTATTAAAACGATTCACATCTCGACCCAAAACCCTGTTTATTTCAGTAAAACCTACTTCCGAGGAAGAGATTTACAGTACGATCCTATAGGTGTCTAGTCAACGTAGGATCATGTCTGTTGCAGCACTAGAGTCGAGTATTAGTCTACTGACTCTTTAATTGACCAAGGTAACTATTAGACTCAAAACACTTCGTCTCTTGAAGATATATAAAAACATGGGTGTTCCTTTGGAGTAAATACAGGGAAACTACATTGTCTAAATGAAGATAGGTTAGCACATTATATGTGAGAATTGTCATGAACCCCGGAAGTCTCACTGCCTATTGTTCCTTTCAGAAGTCCACACAATTGAATTTCTGCAACGGAATGAATTAATCGAGTAATCGCAACTATGAATGAATGGATCAGATCCTTGAATCGATTAACCCCTCGAATTCCCGTTATTGATAATATAATTTGGGATACATTTCCTTCTCCCCTTCCCCGAAGTGTGTCAAGGGATATGGAGGGGTGGAAACTAATACAAATATTTTCTTTAAAAACATCATCAACAACAAAAACACCACCAGCACAAAATTGGGCTAGCTCTGCTGATTTTCATTCAGGTTCTTTACAAGGATGCATTTATTCCTCCCCAGACGTCACACGAAGTTTAGGCTCTTCCTTCAAGCACTAAGCTCGATTTTTTTTTTTTTTTTTAGTGTTCACCTTTAAAGTTTACTTTTGGAGGGTACATTGAGATACTGGGTGTTTTCCTCTGGGGCAATCAGATTGAAAGCGATCAATATTTACTCAGTCTGAAAAGGGTTGTTGAAAAGGCAGCTAACAACAAACTGCTTAGCTGCTCGCCCCTGTTTAATCTCAGGTTCACTGAAAGTTCAAGCAGAAATGAATTCAGTGATGGGTCACTTTAGAATGAGTCCCAATGGTTTTATCTCAGCTCTCTGCTAAAGGCAACAATTATTTACACACACACACTTCTCAAAGAAGGCTTTTGCCTATTATTCTAATGCTATGATTGGGTTTTTTTTACTTAAAACTAAAATAATTTCCTTCAGCTGTTAAACGGAGATCTTGGTTGCTTGCCTTGCCTTCTCTCCTCTGTGTTCTGTTCGTGATTATCCTTAACGCGGGTTAAAATCAGTATCGCTTTAAAAAAAAACACAGGAGAGAAGGATATATAGATGATTTGCAACGAAAGCCTTTTTAATGTAAATAGAACAAACTGCAGGCATTCCACATTTCCAGGGAAACAAGTTCCCCAGGATGTTGCTTCTGGAGTAAACAGATTTTTTTTATTTTTAGGATCGAACTTTTTCAGTCCAATCTACAACCCAATGATTTTGAAGGACTTGGGTTCTTTCTTTCTTTCTTTCTTTCTTTCTTTCTTTCTTTCTTTCTTTCTTTCTTTCTTTCTTTCTTCCAAACCAATCCATCTTAGATCTTATTGCATCGAATTAACTGGTTGAGGACAGGCTGCTGACGCAGCATCGCTCAAGGAAAGAAGCGCTTGAGTCTGGCGTTCGCTGCCGTTCAGACGTTCCTTGAAAAAAGCCCACTGACTTTCTTCCAAGTGATAACGTCTACAACACGTTGCAGTGGGTATTTAATATCTCTCTGGGGAAAGTTCCAAAGAATCTTCTAATAATTCAGTGTGTGTGTGTGTGTGAGAGAGAGAGAGCGAGAGCGAGAGAGCGCCCTGGACAAGCAAACACGAGTTCTTTAACGTGCATTTGCACAATCCAGGTCCATTTTTTTTTTTTAAAAGTATGCCGACGGGGACTGCAGGACTTCACAAAAACCGAACATTTGAAGGTGCTGCACGTTGTGGCTAATTGCAACAACTCTCCAGAGGTCAAAGTTCACCTAATCACTGCATAAATGCATTCTTAATAGGAATTTATTAGCCTTTTTCTAGTGGTAGATCACGTTTGAGACAGAATCTAATTTTCATTAGCACATTGGATAGCAGGAATTATCATCCATAACCCCGGTCAGTTTGCATTTTCTTTTGAATTACTGGAGATATTTAATTGTTTTATTTTGCTCTTAAGTAGGAGTAATGCTGAAGCAGTCCAGGGAAGTTATACCTCTAGATAGATAGATTGGGTTTTTTTAAACGTGTGTTCCTAAGCATTCTTACTGTGGGAGTAAATTCCAAGCTAAAATGCTGATCCCACCCTTTCTGGGGTATCCGAGGGGTATCTGCTGAACTAATCTAACCTGAGCGTTTTCAGAATATATTGCTTTGGCAGTTGCGGGGTGAATGGGAGGGGGTCGAAGGGTGGCATTTATACAATCATCACGTATAAAACCGTTCAATGAAAATATGACAAGGGGTGGAATACCAATGCCTAAACGTTGCAGATGAGGAAAAAATAAAACACATGGGGAAATTAGAAATATAATTTAAAACAAAGTACACGCGCGACTAGATGAACGGGCTTGCATTTGGATACATCGTAAAATGCACGCAAGTGCTCCGTAACCTTCGCCTATTCTGCCTCCCACCCCTCCCCCAGCATTCCTGTGGTCTTCTTCAGGCATGCTCCGCGGCTGTCTTTCACGGTTGAAATTCCATATTTTATGGCTTTTGGATCATAAACTCTCCCAGGTCCTCTCAAGCTCAGGAATTCAAGGGGACAGCTTCGACTAAACCGATGGAGGCTGGATGCCAGTAGGAAAAAGGTTCAAAGTAGCGCGGCCCAAACACGGCTTTTTAAATTCATCCAAGTTGTCCCATTTGCCCTCGCGATTCCGAGAGAACCAGGGCAGTGTGTGTGTGTGTGCGTGTAAGACTTGCACTGGGCGATTGCAGGGTTCCCGGTCTTACGTGGATGCTATTTGGAAGAGCTGCGGGTGATCTCACCTTTTACCCTCTCCTTGCCTGTCAAACGCCCAGATTTTTCTAACCCCCCCCCCCCCCCCGGTCAGCATCTCTTTGATTCCACTGGGATTGGGATGGAAATCTGTTTGGGTTTGGTTATGGGATAATTAAAAAAAGAGAAGAGAGGCACTGATAGAACCAGATCCGATCATTAAAGGCTCTGAAAGAACGAGATCGGATCATTATGCCTCGGTCTGCAAAACATCCGAAAGATATTAAATCAATAGAAAAGCAGAAGAGTGCAGAGTGGGTGGGAGAGTAGAATCCCGGCTGCTAAAACTGGATAGGGAGGAGACCCAATAGAGCCTATAAGGTTTTGCTTGTGGGGCATCCTCAAGAAGCAGCCTTCGACCCACAACACGCACACACAACGCTGGAGCCCAGGCATTCGGCTTCCGGCCAATGTAGGTGCACGTAACTGAATGGAACGAAATCGGTTTAAATCCTGATAGCTCCCCATAATCCTCCAGCCGAGCAGCATGTCTTGAGGTTGAGGCTTCCTCTAAACATCTGTCCCCTCCATTAGCAATGGGTTTGCTTTAGCAATTTGTAGAGTCCCAGGCCTCTTCTTCCACATAAATGTGGAACTGAAATATGGAAATATGAAGTCTAAAGGTTTCCTGGGGGAAATGATGGAACATGTGGACGTAGATGTCTTCTTTAAAGAGTCTCCCCACACACACCTTCACCCGAAGGAATCTCATTGCAGGCAATATTTGCAAACTCCTTTAGTATTAAACCTGCAAGTTTTAGAAATATAACGAACATTTTTAGTCTCTCCAACCCCTTCCAGAATTGGAATAAAAATGTTAACTCATTACCTGACAGGACAGCATGCCACTAAAAAAAAGAGAGAGCTTGTTATTGTTGTGTGATGGAGGCTTTACTATTTGGAATCTGTCTCTACCTCTATTTCTTAATTCCCTTTTGCATGGCACTATTTGTGTTCAGCAGTGAAAGAGATGAAGAAATACAATGGTTTAAGATGCTGTTTTTTATTGGATCAACTTTGCTGTAGATCGAAAATTAAAAAGAAAGGCAGCTGAGTTAAGTAAACATTAGCACCTCTTTTTTCAATGATGCATAATCTCAGATATTATTTTTCTAATTTTTTTAAGTTAAGAGAAAAAGAAATCTCCCAAAATAATAATAATAATAATAATAATAATAATAATAATAATAATTCCTGAAAATAACACATAATACCCTGTCCCCCTTTACAAGTACATTGTAGAACGGAAGAGCAGGTTAAAAATAAAACATGAGTTGAATGCTCCGGGAACTGGGAAATCTAAAATGAGTCACTCTGGAAGGTATTCTTGGAGGCTGCTGCATTTAGGGGAGTCTCCTTTGTTGTTCTGTTTTTCAATTGTTGCACAAGCGAAGCAACTGTTCCCTTTCCACAGACCACACAGTCGCTTGGTTCTAACAGATGATCTCGTAGGCCAAGCAGTCCAGCTGCGTGGCCTACAGCTGATGCTTTTGAATGGGATGCAATCTATGGGGAAATTTGCCTTTGACTTCAACAGGATGTGGGTTGCACGCATCTTTAGTCCCATTGAAAGCAGCAGTATTAAATTCATGACGGATTATCTATAGAATTAACACCAGTGCTGAGATGAGTAGCCATGCACACCAGTAAACCGTATAAAGATGACGCACATGTCTCCTTTATGGAGGGCTGTCTGTAACCGGCCTCAAGGAGTTTGCTTCACATTCTATTAAAAATGAATTGAGATTATATGATGCACATGTCAAATATCTGAAAACCCTTTTTGTTTTATCTCCTTGAGCCCGAATGACTTGCATTCAACGATAGCAACTATAAGCTAGATTAGTCGCTCAAGCCAAAAGACAGCACCATTGAGTTCAATGGGATTTGCTCCCAGGTAAGTGCATATAGGATTGCAGCCTAAAAATAGTTCAACAAACAACTAACATTGATATCCAACTCAAGTCAATGGCAGAACTCCCTTGTAATAGCTGTAATTGGCAGGTACACAACCCCAATGTTTATTTAGCTCTTTCCCCATAAATTTCTCTTTGAGAAGATGAAGGGTTCTTTCCAATTCCACTAATCATTCCAAGTGTTTTACAGTGTTGACCATACAACAGCTTTGTGGGTTAACAGCGCTAATTTTATTCTCATTGTACATGTGTAGAATCAAGAGAGGTGTCTTGTTGAAGGCCACACAAGTTCTGTCAAATCTACAAATCCACTGGACCACATTGATTGTATCTGGTTCTGCAAATGGTGGACAACAAAAAGATGGAAAGGTGATCTCAACAGCAAACTACTCTCTTCTGTTTCAGTAATGGCAAAGGCTATGGTAGCCTTTGCAAAGAATTTTAAACCAGAAGAACTCAACTTTAAACCCATTTTTTTTTTGCAAATGAGGGCACATTGGTTTAAAAACTCACTTAGTCTGGGTTGCAAATTAAAAATGTTGGAGCGTAGTATAGATCAATTAAAAATGAATTGGCATTATGTGGTGCAAATGTCAAATATCTGAGCAGAAAATTTCCAGAGAGATAATTATTACGGGAGTGAGGGACCTGTGGCCCTCAGGATATTATTGGACCAACATCCATCATCCCTGACCACTGACCATGCTGGCTGATAGTTGAGTCCAACAATATGGAGGGCTGTAGGTTCCACCCCCTGATTTAAAAAGACAAATTTACTAAGGAAGGTAAAGAGGGATAGCTGCACAAACTGACAGACTATTGAACAGACAGAGAGGGAAGGGTATGGAATTGCAAAGGGATTTTATTTTTACACAACCGGTTTAACTGCTGGATCTACTCCTAGATGTTACTTTTGTATGGTTTGTACTTAATGTCTGATGTCAAATTATTGCTGCATCCCTGGGCTGTTTTTGAACAGTGTAAATGCAAGCAGCTCCTACAGTAAACTAGAACTACTTCTGTCCTCTTGGACTGAAATATTTTGTAGATTTCCCTTTCCCAAATGGTCAGCTTCCATACTCTTTCACTTCAACACAAGAGACAATAGAATAGCCACCACATTTCTTGTCAAGCTGGGGATAAAATAAGGGGGGAAACCATAATAGTTTACCCTGCATTGAAGAGTCAGACTGCACAGAAGTAATACATTAGTACTGAAATTAACATGGCAGTAGTAAGCAATTGCTAATTTATATGGTAGATGTGGATGCATCCTGTGCGTTGCATACACAAATATTCCCTACTCTTTTCCTGCTTCTCAGAATTTGGTTCTTGGAAATACTAGCAGGTCAATGAAGCATCTCACTTGATCACTCCTGATCTCATTTCTTGATTCAATTAATAAACTCATTACCCAAACTAGATACACTTGTCTTTGTCTCTTTCACCAATGCTTCAGCCAACAGTGCACTCTAGGGAAAAGGCGTTGGACTTGCCATCAGGATCTTGTAATTGGGTAACCCCTTCTGGGGTTCTTTGGTGACAGATGCTGGCATTTGCAGAGACTTCAGTAAACAGAGACTTGGACTGGACATTTTCATAGCCCCAGATGTTTTTCATCATTTCCCATCAAGCGAAGACCAAAGAAAGATGCATCTCTCCTCACTCACACTGTTCATCTTCCCTCGTCTTCAACCGTCTTCCAGCTCTGGTGGTGACATGAATTTAAGATCAGAGAAAACACAGGAGACCAGGTTCTTCTTCAGCTGGTTTCTAGCCATGTGGGGAAGTGCAGTACATTTATCTATAACATTACTTGGGGAAAACAGGCCAACTCTATCAAATAACACAGGGGAGAAGTCCCTGTACTTGTTGTGGGTTCAGGAAGGGCATACTGTATTTGAATGGGAGAGATATACAGTGCTAGGTTTCATTGCTTTATGATATATGAATGGATTAACTTTTTAAAAACTATTCTGATCTCTAGTTGAAACCACAAGTTTTTATCTAATTCATGTTGGGGGAGGGAGCACAATTATGTGTAGATATATTTCTGATACACAAATCTAGCATAATAACCATGAACTGACCTTTGAGTGTGAACAATATTTCTAGATATAAATATCTAGATATAGGTAGACTATGAATGAAATGAAAACAAAGCCTTATATATGTCAGAGCTTATGAATAGTGTATGCAATAAAAACTGGTACTAAACAGGAGGCAGGAGAATGTTCCAAAGTTATGCATTCATGAATTCATCGAGATAGTCTGAGGGCCTTGCTAGACCTACCTGTTAATCTGGTGGGGAGTAGGGGCAACGCCACGCTGCAACTAGTGCAGGCCGTCGCCCCAGTCTACACTGAGACGCGACGGGGTAAGGGAAAGCCATGTCGCGTCGGCCATTTTCTTTTCAACTTAAAGGGGCCATGTGTGCAGGAGTGCACCAATGATAAGGTAAGTCTTTTATTTTTTAAAAAAGGGTTCCCTGCTCCCCCCTGCCCCTGATTTCCCCCCAATGTCTGATGCCCCCTCGCCCGTCCGCCCCCCCCATCCGCCCATCCGCTCACCATGTCCGATGCCCCCTCCACCCCCCCTAGCCACGATCTCCCCACCCTGGCTCTGCTCTTCCCCCCCATCTCTCCTGCCAGGTCCGCTCTCCCCCCCAGCCCCCATCTCTCCCCTCTGCGATCCCCCCCCGCCCGATGTGCACAGCACTCCTATGGAGCGCTGCGGCCCGTCCACCGCTTTCCCCGGCTACTCGCACGTAAGTGCGGTAGCTGGGAAAAGCAGCGGAACGGTCCACACGCCCTTGGTCCCGGCCTCAGCCCGACCTGAGGCTGGAACCGCAGGGAAAACTGGGCTAAATGGGGTTTCACTTACCCCGTGCCCAGGGAGGTTTCACCCCTTCCTGACCCCGGGATCCCCTGTGCATCATCTGGATGCACAGGAGCGAGCCCGGGGCGAGCACTGGGCTAAACCTCCATCTAGCAAGGCCCTTTGGCTGCAATCCTATACCCACTTACCTGGGAGCAAGCCCCTTTTAACTCAATGGGACTGACTTCTGAGTAGACATGTGTTGGATTATGCTCTTAGTGTTCCAACTGCATGTTGAAGAGGATCCTGAATTAAGCCCTACAAGAGATTTAAGAACAGTGTGTGTGTGTGTGTGTGTGTGTGTTTACAGAATTATTCATATATTTATTGTTCATACTGTATATTTAATGTTGTGAACAGGTCCATCATATTTTTAAAAGGTTGAATGTATCTCCTTAAGTCAAAGCACATCATGTTCTACAAGATCAGCAACCAGCACATAGTAATGGTGATCCAGGATTGGCCTTAAAATTTGAGGACCTCAGGCAGGAAAATCACATTTTCCACAACAGCCAAAGGGCAGGACTTTCTCCTCTGATCACAACTTTGTTGCACATGTTCCTGCTGCTGAGGGAGAGAAGCAGTGGTGTACTAGAGGAAGCAGTGGAGGCTGGTGGCTCTGGTGTCAGTGGGGCAGCAAATCTGTTCTGGGTTTCAGTCAGAACCAGCCAATTTGTTTCAGAACCAGTCAGAGTGGAGCAATCTTGGATAGCTCCTTTGGAGTTCTGACTAGTTCTGACTGAAACCAGATTGAATTCACCTCCCCACTGAATCAGAGCCATCAGCCCTCACTGGGAAGGAGAATGCAGGGGAGCACAGTTCTAGCCCCCCTTTTTTTCAGAACAGGACTGATTATACCATCTGCCACAATACCAGATTTATTAATGGACTGTCGTGGCAATGAAAATGAGTTGATAACAAAGCTTTCAAGCGTTACTATTATTTGTGACAAGGAAGTCAGAGAAGGAGGAAAATAAACAGGCACTTGATATTTCTTTGCTCCCCCCCCCATTGAGTTCATGCTAGCAATTTATGTGGTAACACATATTTGCAGTATTGTTTGTATTTTTAATTAAAAGCTAAAGGTTGCATTTCAGCTGGTGGGAAAAACGTTTTGTTAAGTTGAATCTATGCAATCAGAGGTCATCACCACAGAGTTCAATAGAGTTTACTTCCAGGTAACTATGCACAGGATGGCAATCATGCTGTGTAAACTCCATTGTGAGGTTTTATTAGTAGTTTGTTTTATAGTAGCTTGTTCAGTTCAGATGCCTGTGCTTTTAAGGAGCAGGGCCTGCCCATGACATTTTTCTGCTCAAAAAAATAGTGGCCCCATCAAAGTGAAGATATGTATTAACTAAGGCTAGACAAGGTATTTTGGCACCTGAGACAGAAAATCCCTAAGTGTCTCTTTCCTCCCTGGCAGTACAGATACAATAGGTTAGTCCCAGAATTTGTCTGGGACAAATATGATTTTGGTGGGTCTACTCTAAGTAGGGCTAGGTCTGGATCTGACCCATTATGATTAAATATTGAAAATGACCAATTTGCTGCTCTTTCACCACACTCCAAATCAGCCATCTCGTTCTTCCTAATGGTAGGGCCAGATGGGCCAGTGAGTAGCAATAGCTCTTGGGCCTCCAAGGGCAAATCCTTGGTAAACCGTCTGTAGGGATGGGAATATCCTAGGGATTGCAGTGGCAGTGGCAGTGTCACATGGCTATTGGTAAAGGAGAAGAAGCAATGTGGCACCAAGCAGAGTGAATGGGGAGGGGTGTGTATCTTAGATTCCTGAACTCCAGGTCCTAGTGCAGGGGGACTGGTGGCTAATTTTAATATTGCGCTAGAATTCCAAAATACCAAAAGCTGGCCTTGGACTTATCTTTATGTTACACTGCTTCCATATATAGGTATCCTTTATTCTTGAAAGATTTTCTGATATTAGCAAAAGAGGTCTTCACTCCACAGAATTCTTGGGGGAGGGGCTCTCTGCCTCCAAATACAAGTGTTGGTTGTATGTATGCAAAAAATCAGTTTGTATTAGTACATAATTTTTGTGAACCACTCAGAGACCTTTGGCTATTGGGCGGAATAGAAATGTAATACATAAATGCAATGCAATGCAATTGGCAGTATCCAGCACTGCCAATCCACTACATAATTGACACAGATGTGGCATAAGTGACCTCTAGCACAATGGCAATAATTGCACTAGAGGTTGCTTACCCTAGTGCTAGGTCAATTGTGTAAGCCGAGTGGTACTTTCGGATCCTGCCCAACATGCATAGAGGACCCCTCAATCCTAAATATGTTTATTCAATATCTGTAGAATTTATTTTAAAGGAAATGTCTTCAAGATGTGGAAAAAGCAAAATGTTGTCTCATCTCTTTCAATAATGCACTGCCAAAACGTGGTTCTTCTCCTTAATACTAAAACATTCTGAGGCACAATTCACAGTGTTCTGTAGTCAATTGGCTGAGGTCCCATTTAGTTTAAAGCCAGCAGTTGTACTTGATGACATTGTAGCCTTGAAACTAATCTAACAGAGAATTAGGAATTGTTGTCTGGGAAGTCTACATATACCAGCTTCACTACGTAACTAGCTGTAACCAGCTGTGACTAGGAAGTCTCATTGTGTAAATATATGTGTACCTTGGGGAAGGCCAGCTAATAAGCAATTAATAGATGTGGACATGAATCTACCATTCTTCACTATGTCACCCCCATTCCAGGGCATGACACCTTGATTTGTCTCCAAGGAGACTACTTGCTCTGCATCTTCTGGGATTTCAGTATTAAAAAAGAAACACTTCCTAGGCATGTTAACAGATTACAAGGCTTGATTTCTGTTTGGGGCACAAACCCTAGAGACACATGTGTGCTGGCAGAGGTCAAGACACAGACATACAAACGCTGATGCCGGAATGAGAGGTGACAGCTTCTACAAAGGAGATCAGAAAGATGGACTCAAAAGCCAATGAAGTACAACCCAAGGAACTATTTCTTTTTTGCCTCTTTGATTCCATTAACAGAATCCAGAGCTTGCATGACATTCAATCGAGCTAAGAATGTAGTGATTACATTTGATTCTCAGATGTGGTGCTGAATACTTTTCATTTCCCTTCATAAATCGATCAATATTTCAGATCCAAAGCTGGGTTTGTGCCTTCAGTTTCATGACTTTGAGAAGGACTGACCTCTTGGCCATCATGCTACTATGTCGTAGTGTCAGACTAGATAGAAAGTCTCCTTGAAATGAACTCATAGGCCTGTACAAAGGCTGGTAAATCACTGTGTGACCCCAAGTTTTCCTGATCATATGGATATAAAGAATGCTTTGGGAGTGGCAGCAATAGTCCACTCTGACCTTCATGCTTTAAAACCTCTAAGGACTCATAACAGGCATGTTAGGGCCACCCCTCACATTATGCTTTCTGTAAAATGGATTAGATTCATTTACAGGGAATGCCAATATGGAGGGGAGGGGGGAAGAAATGCTCTGTGGGTGTTTGTCTCGCTCATTGCATTTCAAATGGCTTCTGGTCTTACAGCCCCAAATCCGAATGCAGAATCGACTATGATACAGGAGGCTACACCCTATAATCTATGCAGGATTGACAGAGAGAAATATGGAAAGATAAATCTAGAAGTTTAGATATAGATAAATGTAATTAGTTAGCTTTAGCTTTATAGAATATTCATGCTACTTATTTTCCCATTCAGAGAGTTTAGGCATTATTGAGAGTTTCCAAGATACGTGCATAAGAAAGGAGGCAGATTTATAGTAATTTTTGGTTGAAACTGGATTACGTGTATTGATTACTGGAAAAACAAACCACATACTTCAAATAATGTACATTATGCTTTTGATATGTTACAATATGTATTTTATAAATTGTAGACACTTGTTTTGTAGTAATAGTTTTTTTTTTAAGGTAACATAGATACGGCTTTATGATGCATGCAAAGCTGGATGTTTAATAATTGTTCATAGTCAGGTGCATAAATGCTCTCTCCCCTGCATCCTCAAAATCTGATTTTTAAATGCTGTCTTGTTAATAGTCACGATTGAAAGGATAGGACAAACATATAATACTGAAATGTGTGGTATAATCTTATCTTATCATCTTATCTTATCTTATCTTGCATCCCCCAGCATCCTTCAGATGTGTTGGACTATAAAACTCATCATTCCCAGCCAATATGGTCAATGGCCATGATGACTTGGGTGATGGGAAAAGTAGTCCAATGCATCTGGAAGGTTCCAGGTTGTGGAAGGCATCCCTATCCTACCCAAAGGACTTGGCACTGGGGATGTACAGAATTTGTAAAATCCATTCCATCTAAGTCTTGCAGATTGTCAACTTTCACTTGTTCCGTCATCTGCTTATTGGAAGAATCAGATTTCCCCCTAATATCTCAAATTTGTGCAAATTCCCACTTGCAAAAATGCTCAAATTCCCTCCCCAAATGTGCATTTTCATGTTTTAGCCAAGCAGGGAGATGTGCATTTTCAGGAGGTGTATTATTATTATTATTATTATTATTATTATTATTATTATTATTATTATTATTATTATTAATGTGTTTACTGGAAAGTTAAAAATAAAAAACAGTACCCTAATCCACAGAATCTGTGTGGCTTGGGAAAAACTGGTCTGTGGCAGAATCCGTGGGTTGGATTCATAGAAATCTAAACTCATTTGAGTCCATTGTGTATTTCAGCAACATCCCTACTTTGGCACTAGTGAGAAATTATGCTGAAAGCTCTGCAACAGCCTTAGCTAGCCATGCAAAGGAGTAGGCCAAGATCTGAGACTGACTGCACAACCCCTGGTTTGCCAACTCAGATGTAAGCCAGACCCATTGTGTTAAATGGCATTTACTCCCAGGGAAGTGTGCACAGATTGCAGCCTGAGGCAGCTACCAAAGGCAGTTGACTGCTAATTTAGTCACCATGAAATCAGCAGTCTTTGCATCAAGTTAGCAGATGGCAGAAGTGCCAGTGGAAAATAAATCATCCCTTTCTGGATTTTGCGGTTCCAAAAGTGTTGCTTTTGTAGGATGTCTCCTGCTTCTCTTCTCCTCTTCACACAATCTATCCAATTGCCTTCCTCTATAAGGGAAAGATGTATGCCTTACTTGTGTGAAGGTGGGGCAAAGCAGGTAGAAATGGGCTGCAAGGATTGGAGGTTCTATCCAGTCATTATGGTGGACATCTAAGGCATGGAAGTGTTTCTGCACAGAGGCCTATACATGAAGACCTCTCCACCCAATGGCCTTGCTAACTGCAGATGATGAGAGTTGTAGTCCAAGACATCTGGAGGATGCCAGGTTGAATTACACAGCAACCTGAAAAGAGAAGTCAAAGGAAACCATTTGTGGTGGACGTACAGAAAAGAGGAGAAGCCAAGGAGAAATTGACAGAACTGGAGCAAACCTGGAAAGTAATAAAATTATTACATTACAATAATAATGACACTTTTATCCTAACATTCCTCCAAGGAGCTCAGGATGGCTTGTATGGTTTTCTCTAGACTTTATTCTCATGTATAACCCACTGATGCTAGACTAAAAGACAATGACAGGCCCAAGGTCTTGCTGTTGCCTCCGTGGTTGAGAAAATTGGTTGTGAGACTTGAATTCAGGCCTCCAAAAGCATTCAAACCTCTCTCTCTCTCTCTCTCTCTCTCTCTCTCTCTCTCTCTCTCTCTCACACACACACACACACACACACACACACGCACACACACCAGGCTTGTACTCTACTGGCTGGAAGGAAGTGGGCTCTTCAGGGACTCTTGGAGAACTATAGGTCAGGGAGCAAAGGAGGCACGGGGTTGCTAGGGTTGCAGCCTAGACCAGTCAGGGGGAGTGTATGGCTCTCCAGATGCTGTTAGACTACAACTTCCATCAACCCCAGCCAGTTTAGTCAATGGTGAGAGGTGAGGGAAGTTGCTGTCCAACAACATTTATTGCACCAGATGTTCTGCATCTGTGGCCTAGACCTGACTGAAGAATACTTCCATTTGTATGGGGCTTATACTTTCACTGCAGCACTATGACCCATAAACCCCAATGGGAGCATGGAGTCACAAGGCTGAATTTCTCACATTGATTTGACCTAACCAGCCAATTATTTGGTTGCAAACTTCTAGTATATTTGTAATGTGATTGGTCTGTGTGTGCATGTGTGACAGAGAGAGATAGGTGCATGTCAAAATAAGTGTCACTCACAAGAATGACAGGGCAGAGAAGCATCGTTGCACCAATAAAGCATGTGCAAATGTATAATTAAGGGCCTGTCTTTCTGTATACCATTGAGACTTGTGAAAAACATAGTGAAGTTGGACAGGCACATGGATCTAAAGAGTATCCATCACAATAAAACACCAGGTGACACAGTCCTGCAATTATAATGTCTTTTGCTGCCATTACTCTTTTCATTGCATACGTTTGTCTGAATAGTAATTAGCTTTCCACTTTAAAAAGATGGATTCCACTCATTGTTTCCTCTTAAAATCATCTTTACCATTTGTAATGTAGCTAGAAACCATAATGGTTTGGGGTTGTTTTTTTTTAGGGGGTGGGGGGCGTATTGCAAATACTTGAGCTGTTTTGTTAGTGATACGGGGGCTTACATTATCAGGGCTTTACCCTGACATGAGCTATACTGGACTTTGCGTAAACATACACTGGAATAGGTTTTCAGTAGTTCCTCAAAACGGTCTTCTAAATTGCATCTCGATGTTATGATTATGGCTATAGTCATTGCTGGAAAGCATCAATGTTTTAAGTGAGATAAAGGTGATTTAAAGTGCATTTGTGACTCTGGCAACGGGTTGACAGCCATCTTTAACCAGGCTGACCTGGGAATGACCCCGAGCTCAGCTGGTTGCGAGATAGTTTGGTCTATTATGGGACAAAGTGTCGTAAGTCTGACAGGAGGCAGAGAACACATTATACAATCACAGCTGAGTAACACCACAAGACAGAAACTTGTCTTATTTGACCAGGAAACTACACACATTTTTAACACATTTTTTGATTTTTTAAAATTATTATTATTTGTCCGAAACGTAAAGGCACTTACGTTTGTTAAATTCTTGTTTCTATCCTTAGGGCCAAAACAAATGTTCTTGGTCCCAAATTGTATATAAGCAAGTAAATTCATGGTGATAAATTAAAATGGACATACATCTTTCATTTGACTTCTTCCTTCCCATGTGGCTTCAACTAGTTATCTGTGTCTATTAATGCTGACACTTTTAGCAGTTTTGTCCAAAATAGCATATATAATTTTTGGCATGCACAATGGCTTTGGGGAGAGCATAAAGGGGATATCTTGAAGCCAACAAGATTAATAAAAAACATTTGATCATGCCTGGCTCTTACTAGGTATTCACCAGGTATATGAATTACCTTGACAAGTAATGTCAAAAATGTTGTTGTTTTAAATGCAGTGGTAATTTCTTACATCCTCGGCATAGGAGTTCCCTGGCATAGGATTGCAGCTGCACAACTTGATCATATGCATATCTAGTGAGATGTTACATCCCTCTTATTTTAATGTCCGAATGTCATCGAATTGCAGCCTTAGTTAGCTTTCCAAAAAACAAAACAAAAAAGGCGGGGGTGGTGGAAACCAAGGTGAATTAAAACTTTTTAAAAAAACTTCTTTGGGTGAGGTGGGGATTTAACATTTATTGTATTTTATCTGACTATACGTTTGCCCATCTTTTTCTTTCTTTCCATTCATCCAGATTAATATGCTGCTATCCACTGCATTCATTGTGGCTGCTACTAAAATCCAGAATAGTCAGGAATTTCAGAATCACCGTTGCAGCAATAACAAATCCAAGAACTGGCCATATGGGTCCTCCTATTTCTTCCTCCATATTCAGATGATAACTTCCTAGCTTTCCCTCCACTGGAAGCAGCATTGTTGTGATGGGTAATGAATGAATTCTCTGCATCTCTCATATTCCAATATGCTTTTACAGTGGAGCTATAAATATAAACATCGTAACCTCCTTCACGGTGGATGCTGAAGCAGAAATTAATTCAAGCAGAAATATAGATTTGCACAACACTCCCTCTTTCCAAAGCTATTGTGTTGGAATCTCTTTTTATATATGGCTGGTTTTAGTTTTGTCAGTTTGCCTCCAAAGGGAAAGTGACAAGATGTGAATCAGTGTGCCCTTATTAACTGGTCTCACACTGTTAAATGAATGAGAGGAATTAGAACAGTTCGGAGGTGGCAACACTTCTATCATATAACCTGTGGGTAGTATCATAATCTTGCCATAACCTGCTGCAAAGATTTATCAACTCTATTAACTTGCATACTGCAACTGCTTTGTGTCTTATACATATTGACTCATGAGCCAAAAACAACAGTTTAGGATAAGAGGACTTCATCTTCTGCCCAGCTGGTATATTTTTACAGGCCAAATAATCCCTTCTCCAGTAGAATCTGGTGTGTCTGATTTCAGTGGGGCTGTGAATCCATTCTGGGTTTCAGTCAGAACCAGCCAGAACCCTACAGGAGATATGCAGGGTGCTGAACTTATTTGGGGCTAGTGTTCAGCACCTTGGATAGCTCTTATAGAGTTCTGGCTAGTTTTTACTCAAACCCAGAATGGATTCACAGCCTCAGAGCCACCAGCCTTCACTGCATCACACAGACCGTCACTGGCCTGAGATGAAATCATATGATTGCAATTCTCCAAAGCAGAAGACAAAAGAGAGTGGAAGGTTGTTGTTATAGAGGACAAAAGGGAACACTAATTTGCATGAAATTTGCACATGTTAATTTATACATATCAGTGCAACTTCAGAATTAATTACTATAATTTATACAGATATGCAACACTGCCCAACATAGTGGGGACAACCTGTGTGCCTGATCAGTCTGATGTCCAGGTGCTAACTAGTGATGGGCGGCTTCAATGCCCTTGCCCTGCTCTCCGTTTTAGGTTTCTATCTTTGGGTAGTATCCAATATTAGACCTAAGTAGAAATGAATGAGATTTAAGTTACTCACAACTAATTTACATTCCATTCATTTCAATGGGTCTACTCTGCAGAGGACTAACGTGGGATACTACCCTTAATTTTTAAACTGGATGTGGACTGGATAGCCCTTCAAATAGGGCAGAATTGGGCAACATAGCTCAGTGGGGCCATGGCTTAGTGGTAGAGCTCATGCCATCCATGCAGCAGGTCCAAGGTTCAATCCCTGGCTTCTCCAGGCAAGACAAGAAAAAACCCCTGGAGAGTTATTGCTGCTAGTCAGAGTTGACAATACTAGCTAGATGGACCAATAGCTTTTGATATTCCTATGTTCTTAACTTGTGCCCATCCAGCTATTGGTAAACTCCAACTCTTGTCATCCCCTGACCATAGTCCATGCTGGCTGGGGCTGATGGGGAGTTGAAGTCCAACAACTGGAGCACTACGTGTTCTGCATTTCTGAAGTAGTTAATGATTTCAAGGAGAGGACTACTTTCAGTAAAGTAAGACAAATGTCCAACCTACAAAGGGGACAGAGGATTATTTTCAACTAATATCCTAACATTCCATTTCTCAGCTGCTCTCTTCCATAGTCTGAATAGATTAACGTAGCCCTATGCAGGTGTTTAGCTGCACACATGTGGGTTAAAACTGTGTAGTGTGGGGCAGGAGTGTGTGTTGAGCAAGCAGTTCAACAAGCAAAATCTGCAAAAGATCTCTATTTGTTAGAAGCCTCCTCATGATTAGGAATGCTGTGCTTTAGCATGGCTTCCCATTGCACAGAGGCTTCTGAACACCAGAAGAAACATGGGAAGGTCTTCAAAAAGGCCTGCAGTCCTAGGGATGCTGGGGCTGGGGCTGGCATGCTTGTTGCTGCCACCCTATACAGTTTTAACCCTCACTTGCAAACTTGAACACCTGCATAGGGCTATAGCCTGCCTGGTTTCCAGTTGCTTTAGGCTAGGCTTTCCCAACCTCGATCCCTCCAGATATTTTGAACTAAAGCTCCATCATCCCAGCTATAGGTCTTGCTCCTCTATAGCTGGGATGAGGAACATATGGCCCTCCAGATGTTGCTGGACTACAACTCCCATCAACCCTCACCATTAACTATGGGCATGTCTACACCACAAGGGTGTAGGGGGAGGATCGTGGACTTACCAGTTTCTGCAATCCTCCCTGGGTGTCTAGATGGCCATGCAATGTCCCGGAAGGACATCCCCGCCACCATTTTTAAAAAAAGCAATGAGAGGAGTGCACTTGCGCTCCACAGCTAAAGGTAAAACAACAACAAAAACCTGACCCCGTTCCCCACCCCTAATGGGCATGGACTGCCGCTGTGCAGCTCTGTGCCCATTTCAAGTGTCCCGCTACTCGTGGGGAGGACAGGACGACCCTGTTGTCGACCAAATCAGCTCCCTGTGAGTAGACAATAGAAACACTCCACTGGTAGTTTGAAAAAAAACTTTACTTTGAAACATTTAACTTATGTCTTACAATGGGATGGCTTGGTTCCCCCATCGTACTCATCACACCGTGCAGGTGGGAAGAAAAAAGCAAGAAAGAAGATAGGAAAGAGGAGGGAGGAGACAAGAAGTAGCAAAACAAGCATTGTAGCAATCCCCTCCCACCCTGTAGGTGTACGTTAATCCTTTAGCTTCAGGTTCAGTGACCTGCAGCCTGAGTTCTGCTAACAGACCCAGGAGCAGTGGCCCCATGGCCATGGTCTGCGGGATGGTCCCGGAAATGCGGAAATGTTGGGTTTTCTGTGGTTCCTGATATCCCGGGGTAAGTCCTTGCTTATCCCGGGTTGTCCCCAAGATCCCCTGTGCATTATGTGGATGCACAGGGACAATCCAAGGACTACCCTGGGATATAGGCATGATGTAGACATGCCCTACGTTGACTAGGGCTGAAAGGGGTTGCCTTACCCCTGCTACAGACACCGCTGCAATCAACATTCTGGTCTAACAGTTTTTAATTTACAAACTTCTGTGGTTCTGAGTAACTAGGGAGTTCCCCGAGTATGTAGAAATTATTGCCATGTTTTTGGGTGACCCTGAATGGCTTCCAAACAAATAGACACTCAGCTGTTTGAGTTTGCTAGTAGAGTGGCACTATCATCTCAAAATGATTTGTTCTAAAGTACTTTGGGGAGGTTCCATTCCGGTCAAAGGAAAGAACTATTCACAATAATAGACAAGTCACGTGACCAAAGTGGTATGCTGAAAATGTGGTTCCATGTAGAGATTGGTACAGAGGAAACCAGTCATGCAATTACTTTACCACACTTTTCCCAGCCTGCAGCTGAAACCCCAGAAATTGCTCTCTGTTCAAGCCATTCCCAGCAGTTTTGCAATGCTAACGTAAACAGGGATTGATTCCTAAGCAGAGCATGTACTGAAATAATTCCATTTCAAAATAATTCCATCTCCACTAGAAAAACAACTTGGATCCAGACATTTTCAGCATACCTAGTCTGCAATCCTAAACCCACTTACCTGGGACTAAGCCCCATTGAACTCAATGGGACTGTCAAACAGATATGTATAGGACTGCACTACAAATTGCTTTCTGTGCATTTTTAAGTGTCCAAATCAGCATTCAGGAAGTGAATTTGGCATAGATTGGTATGTTGCTTGATCATAAATCTGCAGGAAATGGCTTTAAAACTGTACATCTTTTTAAAAAAAATGAAACAAAAGGATATATTGTGGTTTAAATGTAAGTGATTAAATTGAAGTCTTGTCATTTGGAGATCATTCTGTTTTATGTTTTTGGTATATCACTTCAGCATTTCCAGAGGTAAACCATTCAGATGACGGTGTTGTCAGCATTATACCATTAACGTAACAACTCAAATAAGATGCATACTTTGATAAAATGTGACTAGGATTATGTAGTAAGCTCCTACCAAAGCAGTTCTTATAACATCAAGGCACAGAATGCCTTTTAAAGCAAAGATTTCAGTCCAGCGAGTGTTTAAAATGGATTTTCTTTTAGTGCTTTTATCGCAATAATATGGGCACACATTTCTAACTGGCAAATAATGATAATCCCTATTGAGAGTAATATGCCCATTGTTGTCATAATGGATCTCCATTCACACATTTAACAGCTTGAAGGTACACATTTTAGGCTCCATAACTTACCATAATTAATCTTTATTACGCCATTACTGCCATGTACTCATAAAACGCAGAACCCATGTAGGAATTTATCACTTATATTAATGAACATGCCATAGCCCTGCTAAAATTGCAGTTGAACTTGTTTTTAGAAACACCACACACAAACAATGAGCCAGAGAAGTGAGCTGCATGACATGTCTACAGTTCTGTTATAGTAATATGCATCTATGTAATAAGCCTACATGAAAAGCTGTTGCCTTCTGTTTTAAAATTAATTAGCTTCCTAATAAGACAATATTAGATCTGCCAATCACATTGAGATGTTGGAAGCCCAGAATTTCATTATAGTCTCCAGTCAAGTACCTTTTTACTAATAACCATCACATTTGTTAGGTCGGCCAACTTCTTAATTATATCTTGGGAATAATAAATCTCTCACCACAGCAAGAAGAGATCTGAAAAGGATTTCCAGTTGCAATGTCAAGATCATAGGCTACAAAACTTAAGAGGAAATGAAATGGGATTCCATTGTCCTACAGAATCTTCTGTAGGTATACTATCCTAGGATCATATAGAAAAGAAAACAAAGGAACAGACATTGAGAAAATTGAAATAAGAATGGGAGTGAGATGAAAAGGACAATTTTGGCTATTTGGGTTATTTTTAGCTATTACAATACAAGGGTTAGCTTTTCAGTTTGGAGACTGGCATTTCATATACCCAGGTAGTGAATAATCTGTTGAAAATTGAAATTGGATTGGATCTAGACATAGGCCATGGCTAGACCAGGCCTATGTCCCGAGATTGGGACAGGATCTTCCATGTGCATCCAAATGACACACAGGGGATCCCGGGATCCGGTAGGGACAACCTCTCCATTTGCCTGGGATAATCCTTAGGTCTAGCTAAGGCCATAGTCATAATTAGAGTAGACACATTGCAATGAATGGGACATAAGGCAATCATAACTAACTTAAGCCCCATTTATTTCAGTAGGTGTGACTAAGTCTGGAACCAACCCCGTGTCTCGGTGTGTCCAGATCAGAAGAGTCCACCAAGGCAAAATCCTGTGTCAAAGATATGGTAACTTCCTGGTATTATGGCGCTTTACGTAAATCTAGAGTGAGTTTATCCAAATGCCATTTCATTTGGGCTCATGGATTTTGTGCGTTGTAATGTCACTGGGCATGAAATCAGCCCAGATCAGTCCCAAGCAAAGACTAATATGGACCTTTTGGAACACTCTCAGAAGGAAGCAGTAGGCCTGGCAAACAAGGACATCTAGCTGCTTCTCTTGTTTGTGTGAGCCCCAGGATGAAATTGAAGTAGGGGGAATGTTTCTAGATGTTTTCTAGGTATTTCTCAGTCTTGCCTGAACTGGTTGCTTGCTATGTTGATATCAGTGTCTGTACATTTCAGTGCAAACAGAAATATCTCAGTGATGTCATGCATTGACTTGCATCGATGGAAAAACAAGGACAGATGTTGCCCATTTATTTCATATGAGGTTTTGTTGTTCTCAGCATTTTTAACAAAAATGACAAAGAGTCTTATGGCACCTTAAAGACTAACACATTTTTTATGATATGTGCTTTCATGGATAGGGTCCACTTTATACACCTTGGACTTCTTTTTCATATAATCTTAGGGAGGATCTACACTACTGCTTTATAATGGTATTGAAGTGCACTGACAACTGTTGGTGCCCATGTTACATTCCATATACAGTTTTCAAACCACTTTCATAGTGTTGTATCCTGCTCAGTGTAGATCTGTCCTAAGAACAGCAAAGAAAGAATTCTTTTTCATTTATTATCTGCATCTTTTAAACATGTTTATTTATTTATTTATTTATTTACAGGTGCTATGAGAAATATAAGAAATATTAGACATTTTGCTGGATTTGGTTGACCCAACAACTGAACTGAAATGGTTGAAACTAGATTATAATTTGGATCAAATACACTAAACTAGCCTATACATTCTTAAAGGGGAGCATATGCATACTAAACTATCAACTGACTAAAGTATGTTTAGTTGATTAATCATATCACTAACCAATCAGTTATGTGATTCTATTTAAATATATGTTCCTATTACCAAACATCAACATTTGAAGTTAGTTGAGATAATAAAGAAAGAGTAAGATAAAACTTTAAAATATAATGAAGGGAAAACTATCACTTATTGTTAGAAGAAAAGTCCATCTTTAACATTTTGATTTTCATTCCTTATTATAATTACACACAGGAACCAAAATAACTCCAAACCAATCTAGATTTACACTCGCCAATTACAATTGAACCCAAACAATCAACTAAAACTTTAGTGGATTTATATACCAATTAATCCAAGTAATAGTTGCAACCCCAATTACTATAATATATTAAGAAAGAAATTTAGTTTTTTTGTTCATGCCGCAGAAATGAACTCTTTGGCTTGATTGTGAGGGGGAAGGAGACAGAATCAAGTCAAATAAAGATTGTTTGGATCTGTTGAAGTAATAAGCATCACATTTTCTGTAACGTAAGATACCCAGTTTTTTGAAGGACTACCTTTTGCCATCAATGTTGTGCTGAAAGATATTCTATTAACAATTCAAGATTACAATACTAACAGAGCGATCTTATGCATATTTATTCAAAAATAAGTCCCATTGCAGTCAATAGAACCTATTACCAGGACTGCATTCTAAGCAGATTTATTTGAAGTTAAGATTCACTGAAAGCCACTGTAGTAATTTAAAAGTAAATAAATGAAATATCAAGGCTCCATTATATTGTGGATTAAAACTGTAATGCAATCATTTGTAGGAATACACAGGGTTTGATCTGACATCGTGGTTCTGCCAATGAATGGTTTGCCACTGGTGAAACATGGCTTCTGTGACTTCTCCTCCCCCCTGCAGTCCCCACTCACCCTCCAAATCTTCTCCAACCTTTCAGAGCAGATTTGAAAGGCACATGGGGGTGGGGGCTGAAGGGCTGGGGAGGAGAGGAGATAGAAGCCCAGTTCTGCTGGCAGTGTCATTCTGCTGGCAAAAACACAATGCTGGATCCAACCCACAGGCTGCAAGCCATCTACCTCCTGAGTAGCCAAGAGGACTATTATTAGGATGGAGTCACCAACTGTGAAATATAATTGTGCACATACTTCATTTTTACATTAGGTTAACATGAAATGGTACAGATGTTAAAATGTACTGCTTTTTAAATCACTTCATCTGTGCTTCTGTTCCCTTTTCTCCTTTCATACATCACAGCTACATCAACAAAAATGCCTCCATTGTCACCACTGGTCATTTCAATTAAAAGAACAACATAGCCCCCTCATTTATGGTGTGATCTCCCTGATGAGGCTCACCAGGCACCAACATTGTCATCTTTTTGATGAGAGATTAAAACTGCCCTCTTCTCCCAGGCATTTGGCAGGATGTCATGAGTCTTTTTGATCAGGTCCTGAATTGTCTCTGGCTCAGGGTTTTAAATATATTGTTTTGTGTGCTATCTGTTTTATGTCCTTACCTGAATGATTTTGGACTTTACATAATGCATCTTAATGGTTTTGATTTTTTGTGAACTGTCCAGAGAGATTTGGCTATGGGGCGGTATAGAAATATAATGAATGAATGAACATCCCTGGTTACCAAAAGCCTTGTTTTACAGCTTGGCGGTAACCATTCATTTATGTATTTACAGGCTCCTGATATATTTAAAAATCAGGAATGAAATCCCATTATATTTTCTTCTTCTTCTGGGTTTGATTACATCAAATTATTGGGAAATGATCTTGTGCACATTTTATAGCGAAATGATGCACACATCATAGCATCTCCTGCTCAATGAAGTCACAGTGCCTTTAAAGATAAAAGGGTACAAATGGGTAATTTACCAGCATGCAGCAAGTAAAATTTCAGCTTTCCCTGCTGCATATCAAACCTACAGCTTCACATCTTAATCAGGTTTTTATTTAAATAGTTTTCAGCATGGCACAATAGACAAAATAGACAAGCTGCTTTTCAGTAATGAGCCACATTGTCACCATGTCATAATTTCTCAAAATAATGAACCATAATATGAACACAGAACACATGTTGTGAAAGAGAGGCGTATGCAGAGTGAATGGAAACTGTCCTTCTGTATGTCTCTTTCTATTGCCTCCTGTCCCCCAGGCTATGAGACTATAAAGCCGACTGATCTTTTTGACCAAAAATGCAGTCATGCAGCACTTTAAAAATATCATCTGCGATCACCACACCTCCAAGACAGGTAAACACTCCGTCTAAAAAGACAACGTGCCTCTCGCCTAACTCTGCTTAATATAAAAGAGCATGCAAGTGGCCGGGGAATGAAGTTGTATGCATGCATCAGCTCTGTCTTGACATTAATTCAAAGAATACAGAGCCTTTCTTCAGTTGTTCAGATGGATATTGGGCATCGGTAAGCCCTGCCAGTCTTTTAATGCATGGAATACCAAAAGAATTGGAAGAAGAGCGTCTTCCAATAAATCAAGGCACAGCCTAGGGATGATTTTTCATCATCCCTAGTCTGTGCCTCTCCTTCTCCCGCTCCCATGCAAATCTTCCCTTTGCCTCTGGCATAGTGGGGAGCAGTGGTTCAGCAGTTTACCAAATGGACCCTTTAAGGTAGCTCTACCTGGATTTACTGTAGGTCCTGGCCTGGGATTTATTCCTAACCAGGCAATGTTTGTTCCTTGGAATGTTAATGCATGAAAGTGGAAAAGAAGAGAACAGGTGGCTTTCTAACACACTTAACTCAAGTTTTAGTTCAGCATAAAATAAGCAAAACCAGCAGGCCCATCTCACTCTAGTTCTTTAAAAGTCTACTGCTCTTTACATTGGACAGAGCAGCCTTATAAGCCAAAACCAAGCCGGCCACACCCAGTGAACTTGCTGTGGGATGCTCATTTGGGCAAGGCCTTGCTCAGCTGCTCCTCCTGTCTCCAAGTCAGGCACTGTTGGGTGTGGCTCTGTTAGCATTGGCATTCTAAGTGTCAGTTCTTTTCAGAAGCTGTGGAGCTTGGAGAAGGTTCTCCTTTGCACTTGGCAAGAGAGAAAGCTGCTGTCACTGCTACAGAGAATCATCCAGTGTGTCTCCAGCTACATGAATGGTCATCCCTCTAGTGTGTGTCACTTTCTTGGATTCTGGCTCCATTTATCAATAGGATATGGCAGCCTTCCCTGACCTAGTGCCTTCTAGATGTGTTGGACTACATCTCACCATCCCCAGCCATTGGTCAGGCTAGCTGGGGATAATAAAAGTTGTAGCCCAATGCACCCAGAGAGCGCAGGAATGGGCAAGGCTGGGTTAGCATCTATATTTTTAATGTCTGCAAAAATTGTCTATGATAATCACCTGAATGGTATAATAAGGTACTTTGTGTGTTGTGGTGGCACCAGATGGTCATTACCCAATAGTACGCCCTGTCATGTCTCATTGTTTTTGCCACATGCTGAAATGTCTCGAGATAAGTGAATGGCAGGTGATTGGTGCTATCTCATGTGCTTCAAGGAGCAAATAACCTTACAAGCACGCTCAGGTATATCCTATGCATTTCAGCTGTTCATTTTGTTGAAGGCAGATAATTTATGATATCCTCTGTGGTCAGCTCCCTCAAGAACAAGTAAACACACACACACACACACACACACACACACACACACACACACACACGTTAATGGAACCTTTTGCAATGCCTTAAAGAGATCCTGCTCCTATAAGCAAAGGCAGGATTGAATAACAAGTCTTGTCCAGCTGTATACTCTAACTTCTACCCAAAAACGGCACTACAAATATAGCTACATGAATTCTGCAGTGACCTTACCAAAAAGACACTAGTTTTGGGAGTGGAGGTCGCAATGAGAGTGAATAAAGCAGGAAATACAGTAAGCCCTGCCCCACTGGCCATTGGTCTTGCTATTATTATTATTATTATTATTATTATTATTATTATTTATTTATTTATTTATATAGCACCATCAATATACATGGTGCTGTACAGAGTAAAACAATAAATAGCAAGACCCTGCCGCATAGGCTTACATTCTAATAAAATCATAATAAAACAATAAGGAGGGGAAGAGAATGCACCAAACAGGCAGTATAAAAGTCAGAGCAAAATCAAGTTTTAAAAGCTTTAGGAAAAAGAAAAGTTTTTAGCTGAGCTTTAAAAGCTGCAATTGAACTTGTAGTTCTCAAATGTTCTGGAAGAGCGTCCCAGGCGTAAGGGACAGCAGAAGAAAAAGGACGAAGCTGAGCAAGGGAAGTAGAGACCCTTGGGCAGGTGAGAAACATGGCATCAGAGGAGTGAAGAGCACGAGCGGGGCAATAGTGTGAGATGAGAGAGGAAAGATAGGAAGGAGCTAGACAGTGAAAAGCTTTGTAGGTCAACAGGAGAAGTTTATATTGGATTCTGAAGTGAATTGGAAGCCAATGAAGAGATTTCAGAAGTGGAGTAACATGGTCAGAGCGGCAAGCCAAGAAGATGATCTTAGCAGCAGAGTGGTGAACAGAAACCAATGGACTGATGTGAGAAGAAGGAAGGCCAGTGAGAAGAAGGCCAGTGAGAAGAAGGAAGGCTGTTTTCGTCTTGGCCTTGCCCATGATTGGAATGTGCACATTTCCCCCCCACCTCCAACGACAGCTTCTGTGAAAATAGAATTTGACCCTCACAATGAAACCCCTGCAGTAAAGAAATAATTCTTGCATGTGCAGCCTGATCTGTTCCATGTTCAGAACTCCCACTGAGTTCCAGGGCTGTTACACCTAAGTAAGTGTGTATAGGAATGGAGTTATGGGCCTGATCCTATATATCTTTATTGAGAAGTAGGCCTAACTGATTGCAATGACTCTTACACCTAGGTGTGTATAGGACAGCAGCCACAAAGCATTACACAAATGCACTGGAACAGACATTTGTTTTTTACACTACAATCGTACAATAGGGTAGGTGTTGCTGCTCGTTCCCTATTGGAGAATTGCAGCTCTTCACTCATGGTCAACACCCTAGCAATGCAATTCTATGTAGGTTAACTCAGACATCAACCCCACTGTATTCAGTGGGCTTACTCCCCCCGCCTCTTGAATTTTGCATTCTACTTAACCTGGTGCCCTAGATGACTGCCTAGTCCACTTACTGTACATTGCTGGGCTATTCCTGGGTCACAGATTGCCCATCTCTGTTCTTCACCCAAGGCTACATATCGCCATCATGTAAAAGCTTTCTGAACCATTAAAGTTCATAAGGCTACAAACACTGGCTATACATATATGGGAGTAAGCCCCAACGAACAGAATGTATTTCTGTGTAACACAGAAGGATCACACTGTTAGAATAATAAGTTAGCATTGTGGTTAATATTTTCTGTTTCCATTGGTTGAACCTGTTCTGTTCTAGGCCAAAAGGTGATGATCCATTATGGTACCAAGCACTGATTTCCCATACATGTATGCAGGGCCAGTGTCAGACAATTTTGCACCCTAGGCAAGGCGAGCTACTTGCACCACCACCTCCAAAATTGCCAACTTCGATTCAGCTGTTCAAGAAGAGTTTCTGAACTACTATATTTTCCTTTTATTATGTTTTTTCTTAAAACAGCTAATTTGTATAAAACTGTGACCCTTAAAGGGCAGTACTGCACCCCTCTGAGGTCTGCATCCTAGGTGGCTGCCAAATTGGCCTAATGGTAACACTGGCCCTGTATGTATGCCAGTCTGCAAATTAACCACCCAGTCAAGTTCAGCTATTAATCTAAGGCGGTTCAACTAAGGTCGTAGCTAGACCTAAGGTTTATCCCAGGATCATCCTGGGTTCATCCCTGCTTGAGCGCTGGATGCCCTGTGTGGCACTTAGATGAACAGGTTTGACCCCAGGACAATCCTGGGATAAACCTTAGGTCTAGCTATGGCCACAATCATAAACTGCATAGCTCAGTTTGTGGTACCAACTAAGGCTTTATTTTGTCCAAAATGTTTTGACCTATGAACTGTATGTTGATTACAGATGGAGTGTGGGGGTGGCATTGGTTTCAGGTGTGTATGTATGTATCTTTTAGCAAGCCTGACTGCCTCTAGCCATTTTCCTCCAGTTTCTGCTCTCTCACCTTTTCTCACACTCTTGCTACTGCCTAGTGTTCAAGCCTGCCTTTTATCATTAGTGCCTGTCAATTCAAGAACAAACAGACTGCATAAGCCCAAATTCTCTAAGGGTTTGCCCTGCAAACTCATTGCAATAGCTATTATATGAGAATGTGAGGAAAAGATCTGTCCCTGATAGATTCCTTCAATGGCCTGAGTATCTTAATCAGGGATGGGCAGCCTGTGGCCCTCCATCAACTCCAGCCAGCACGGCCAATGGTCAGGGATGATGGGATTGGGACTCCAACAACATCTGCACGGCCACAGATTGCCTGCCCCTGTGGCAAATGAAAAGTTGGCAAAGCTGATCCTACCATAAGGTAAAGCGGGGCAGCCACCACAGGAGATGGTTCCATTAAAGGCCAGCAAATGATCAGCTACTTAATGTGTGCTTTGGCTGGGGACCGAACGATGTTAGGAGATGTTATCCTGACCCCTGATGTCTTCTAGCCTGTGGAGGGCTGGGTAGAGGGTCAACTGCCCCCACCCAATTTTAATTCCTCATCCCTGCTATGCAACCTTACAGGACTTACTTCTGAATAGATGTGTATGAGATCACACTGGCTGTCATTTTCTTGTTGCTATTGGCAGCACTTTGAGAAATTGCTCATAAATGGAAAAGAAATCATCTGCTTGTGCTTGCTTAGCAGTACACAAGGATTTAGCCTTGATGGACACATTGACAGAACAAGTTTGGGTGTCTGATAGATGAACACAATCAGAGCCCTTATAAATTTGTGTTTCTTACATATATAAACAATGGGTTGGATTCAGGTTTAGTCATACTTAGAGTAGACTCATTGAAATCAATAAGACATAAGTTAGTCCTGACTAACTTGTCTCATTGATATCCATGTGTCTAAGTATGTCTAATTCAGGATGTGGCTCATTAATTCTTCTATACAGCGTATCTCAGGCCAATACAGAGCCTTTTCGATGGACTTGATTACTCTACAAAAGTTATGATTGTTGATTCTGTAAAGCACCCCACCACCATCTGGTTTCTTCCATATGTTTTACACTACAATTCCCATAATCCTTGACCCTTGGCCACATTGGCTGGGGTGATGGAGTTGAAGTCCAAGACATATGGAGGGCACCAGCCTGGAGAAGACTGCTGTAAAAATATGAGATGATCAGTGTTGGTTATATGTGAATTCAATTTTCTAGTCTTCTTTATATTTATGTTTTCATCTTCTTTAGTTTAATTGTATTATTATAATAAAAACAACATTTTTAAAAGGTGGAGGAGACAAATACATTTAGATCAATCAAGCCAATGGAGAGGACTTTGCTCTTTCACCTCTCCCTGAGATGCAGTCAGATGGAATAGTTGCTGAACAGCTGCTGTTTGTTTTATTTTATAACTTTGCCCCCAACTCTTTGGTCCCATAGGAGTCTCAGTGGCTTACAACACGTATTTATAAAATCTTATAAACAATAATGCCATAAAGCCATGAAACAACAACAACAACAACAACAACAACAACAACCAAACACAATTAAACAGCTCAGCATACAAAATAAGAACACCAGAAATCTAGGCTAATTTTAAAAAAGCTTTCACTTGAAACCCAAAAGGAGAAAAAAGGTTTAACTTGGATTCTGATCAGCCCCTGTGGGAAGAGAATTTCAAAGGGTCACCACTGATGAGGACCTCTCTCCAGTTAACACCTACTTCACCTCTGATGGTGGTAGAACATGGAGAAGGCCCTCTGGGGAAGTTCTCAATATGCTGATAGGCCCATGTGGGAAAAGGCAGACCTTAAGGTATCTAGGTATAAGATATACAATTGTGGAAAGTTCTTGTTCACTTCTGGGGCTTCAGTTCTGTCCTATAAATTCAACAGTAGCAAGTTCTTAGTTTAAACTGTGGATCAAGGATGCCTCTACTGTCAGGATTCCTAACAACTCTCTGATATTTCTGCTAATGGTAATATGTTTTGTGCTCTTCCACATCTGGAGTGCTGGAGGGTTGCTCTTCAGGCTACCCCGATTTAGCTGGAAAGAAAAGGAAAATGTCTCGACTTTTCTTGCTACACTAATAACATTCCACAGTTTGGTTTACAGTAAATACTCAAGAGTGAGGACAGATTGACAGCTACTGTACTGTATGAGCTGCCCAAAGGTAGACTTTGTTAATACAGAAGTTAGACAGTATGACAGATAGATGTGAGATAAGTAGGAGGATATTATCCCAAGGTAAAGATATTTCAACATGCTGCTGCTCACTCCCATATGTTTTTTGTGAAACAGGAAAAAATGTTCAGCTGAGATGCTTTGCTTTCTAAACCTTTATTTTAAACTCTTGTCACTTTATCAAAGAGAAAAAGAAAAGACTGGTCTTTGTAGTGTGAATAAATGCCAAATAAGAAACCTGGGTGGAAGATTAAAGCCTCGGAAAAGCATGACATACCTAGGAAGTCTTTGTAATATATAACTTCAAAAAAAGAAAGATATAAGCAAACTCCTCAAGCAATCAGGTTGATTGCTAAGGTATACTGTGAAGAGTAAAGTTTGGAATTTTGTATGATGTAAAGAGGTCTCACATCTGTCTCCATGTGAGAAATGTTTGCCAGCACCTGAAGAGCAACTCTTTGGTATTCTCATTAGCATAACTAACTCCTTTTTGCGATTCCGATAACACTTCTCCCACCAAAAGAAGGTTCTGGCAATTAGTGCTTCATTAATAGATGTATGTGCTTATTGGATTTTAAACATTTGATTCTATCGTATTGTGGTTTAGTTTTCTTTTTAATGGTTACCCATCTCTTCTGATGCCTATGGACAGAGAATAGGATTTAAACAAATTAATAAATATTTGACAAATTAAAAAATGTACTTAAAAAGAATCATAGAATACACCTAACACCTTTGGGCCACCTTTCTCTGGTTCCAGTGGCCATAGGATTTGCTGGATCTCCCTCTCCAAGGGCGGGGAGAGAGGTCTGCCCTTCGAGAGGGAGACTTGACCTCACAAGCTTCCTCTGTGAGGCTGCAGAATACACGGTGTCTGGCACTACTCTGATATTGGAACTCCGATGTGGGAGACCACCAAAAGAGAGGTCCTATGGGAGAGCATCATATGGGAGCTCTCTGGGTGTGGCAGCCCTCTCATGCCCCTGATGCCCCCCAAAATGGAGTGCTGTGCCGGGGGGGAATCATGGGGGGGGAGATGGGGGCTGGAGGGAAAGAGCGGACCCGGCGGGAGAAATGGGGGGAAGAGCAGAGCTAGAGTGGGGAGATCACGGAAGGGGGGGCAGAGGGGGCATCAGACATGGCGGGCAGGTGATCAGGTGGGCATGGCGATCGGGCAGGCGGGCATAAGACATGGCGGATGGCAGGGGAAGAAGAACGGGGCCAGGGCAAGGAGATCGGGGATGGGGGGAGAAGAACGGGGCCAGGGCAAGGAAATCGGGGATGGAGTGGGGGAGAAGAACGGGACCAGGGCAAGAAGATTGGGGATGGGGGGGAGAATAACGGGGCCAGGGCAAGGAGATTGGGAACGGGGGGCAGAGGGGGCATCTGACATGGTGAGCGGGGGGCAGATAGGCGAGTGAGCGGGGGACAGGCGGGCAGGCGAGGGGCGGACATGGCGAGCAGGGGCAGACGGGCGAGCGGGCGAGCGGGCGGGCGGGGGGCATCAGATATTGTGGGGGGAAATTGGGGGCAGGGGGAGCGGGGAACCCTTTATTTTTTTAAAAAAAGACTTACTGTTTCGTTGGTGCGCTCCTGCGCACACGGCCCCTTTAAGATAAAAAAAAATGGCAGACGCGACGGGGCTTTCCCTTACCCCATCGCGTGTTACATCTAGCTAGGGGCGACAGCCCACACTAGCTGCTGCGCGGCCTCGCCCCTACTCCCCACCGGATTATCAGGTAGGTCTAGCAAGGCCCTAAGTCAGACCATCTAGCCCAGTGATGTCGACACCGACTGACAGCAATGGTTCTCTAGGATTTCAGGCAGGGATTTTTCCAGCCCTTCCTGGAGATGTTGGAGACTGAACCTGGGTCTTTCTCCAGGAAAGCAGGTGCTCTGTCATTGAGTTACAGCTCCCTCTCTTTGGCTTCTTTCCATCAAGAGATACATTTTTTTTTTGTCCTTATAAACAGCATTCCCCAGCTACTGAGTGACTTTATGGTGGTTTTATCTGAATTTGATAATGGCTTGTACCCAATATTAGTGAACTTAAGTCCCATTCATTCTAGTGAGTCTGCTCTAAGTAGGTCTAACATTAGCTACAACACTTCATTGTTTCACTTTTTTTTTTAAAAAAAAATCCCCCATTGTTTGTATTAGCATATCTTGGATCTTTATAAGTTGCTTTGAACATATACTTCTTCAGACAAAGGCTGTACTCCTACAAATATTTACCTGGGAGTCAGTCCCATTGAACTCAATGGGGCTGACTTCTGAGAAGACATGTATAGGGTTCCACTGAGAGCCATTGATTTCCATAGACTGAGAACAACAGGTGCAATTACAGCATGACATGTGCCTGAAGGTACATAACTCTTCATTTTTTAAAAACACACACACTCCCATCCTTACTCAAAATAACATTGTCACATGACATTCCTAGCCAGTCCTTACTGTATCTCTACGATTTGTGCGATGGATGAAATAATGTGACATACTTTGTGCAACGTTCTTCTTCGGGGACCACCACAACCCTTTAAAGATGGTTAGATTATTTTGTCAATCAGCAAAATGTAGTGACCAGGAATACCTACTTTTACCCCTATAATTAACCATGTTTAAACAGCCGAGTTTACATATGTGCTCCTTCAAAGCTTTTTTTGGTTGTTGATCTACCCTCCAGGTTCTCTGCTGTTGTGTGCAGCTGGGGTTCTGATGTTTAATTGACCTTAGAGTGGAATGCTGTGCTACACACCTGAAAAAGACAGCCACCAAAGATTCACCTGGCCCATTAAAAAGAGGAGGAAAGTAGTTCAGCAAGTCTGTGCAATGAAGCATAACCCTTTGACAGATGTGGATTAGGTAGAGGCATATACCAACCCAAATAAAATCTTGATCCAATCCTTATACAAATCATTTATAATGTCTTAGCTAACTGGGCATAACTTCCTATGTTCCTTTCCGCCCTTAACAAAGACAGTTATTCTTTGATTAATTTTGTCTCTAGATCCCACATAGAAATAATTAATGGCTTGGTTTCTGAACTTTCATCCACCCAGTGGATGGCAGAGTCTGTTACTTATTAGGTTAAGATGTTCTGCTTCACAAGAGGTTAACTGTAGACAATTCACATGCAGGGAGAGCAAGTTCAGTATCAACACAATTGTATTAGGGCTATTCAGAAAGTCCATTTCCTGCTTTGTATAAGTGTATCCACATAGTAATTTTAAGTGGAGCCAGATTTGCCCTGGATGCCCATTTCATTTCTGGAATCCATCTGGGACTACTTCTAGCCTTGCATGGTGCATGGTGACCATATGGAAAGGAGGACAGGGATCCTGTATCTTTAACAGTTATATAGAAAAGGGAATTTCAGCAGGTGTCATTTGTATGCATGGAGAACATGGTGAAATTCCCTCCATCACAACAGTTACAATCTGCAGGAGCCCTGCCCTCTTTTGTATCTGGTAGCCAGCCCACCCTGAGCCTGGCCCTGCTTCAAATACATCAGACTTTCTACTCCTCTGAAATTAAGGGAGTGGGGGCTTGATGAGTAGGAAATGTTCATCTTCTTTGGGGCCCATATACACTCAGAAACAGTTGCTGGATCTCTGAGCTTGTTTGCTGTAACCAAAATGGTTATGTTAATAAAATGTTTAAATTACCCCCAAACAGTTTGGTGTTGGTTTTAAAGCTCTAAACAGCTTAGGGCCTGGGTATCTGAGGGACCGCATATCTCAGTTTGAACCTGATTGGCTATTAAGGGCAGCAGGACAGGTCCTTTTGAAGACACCATCGCTTGCTGAGGCCCACTTGGCAGGCAGGCAGGCAGGTAGGCAGGCAAGGGCTTTCTTCTGTGTTACCCCCAAACTCTACAACGCACTCCCTGTGGAGTTGTGACTGGTCTCCATTCTCTCCACATTCACAAAGGGAGTCAAGACATTAAAATTGTCATTATGGATTTCAAAGTTGTTTTTAATATTTTACTATGTTTTTATTTGACTATGATTTTTATCTTCTGAACCTCTTGTAAACCACCTTGGCTTGTTTCAGAAAGTCTGTATAGAAATACAATAATTAAACAATGAATAAATAAACAAGGCATGGCAAAGGAAGTGAGTACAATAATTTCCCTTCTTAAAACTATATGATGGACTAGAAGCATCTCACCTTGTTTTTAGAAAGAAAAGAATGCCAGCTATTTCTTTGACAGGAACTACTTGCTATAGCATGTATTACTGACAAGTGAGACATGATGAGGCAGTTCACAACCACAGCTGGGTAGTGAGATGCTGTTCAAGATAAAATAAGAATTAACCAGCTATTTTTGACATCTATTACTCAATACTCCCAAAATCCATGCTTGCAACTATGTTGCAACTTGTAGGACAGGCTGAATGTTCTTCCTCTCTTCCACATGTTGTACTTTGGCTGATAAATACTCCTTTGGGTATGGCACATTCAAATATGTTTTTTTTTATCATCAGTGTTTTGTCCTTGTATTGGTCCCAAAAGATAAGATGTAGAGAACAAATAAAGATTTTGAGCACAGTCTGATGTACCCTTGACTTGAGCATGGAACGTAGGAAGCTACCTTATGTCATCAGACTGTTGGTCCAGCTATCTTGGTATTGCCTACATTGACTGGAAGCATCCCTCTAGGGATTGATAGGGACCTTTCCAGCCCTACCAAGAGATGCCAAAGATTAAACCTTGGACCTTTTGCATGCAAGGCTTGTGCTTCCACCATTAAACTATCCCCAGCCCCAGTCCTCATGCTTATGTTCCATTGAATCAATGGCTATATGCTACTTTCAGTATTAGAGGTAGCATGCTTATGCACACCAGTTGTTGGGGGACATGAGTGAGGGCATGCTATTGTGCTCATGTCCTACTTGTGGTTTTCCCCAAAGCAGCTGGTTGGCCACTGTGTGAACAGCTGGACTAGGTGGACCTTGGTCTGATCCAGAGAGCTTCGGCTATGGGGCGGTATACAAATGCAATAAATAATAATCATAATCAAGGGTTCATCTACACCAAGCAGGATATTCCACTATGAAAGTGCTATGAAAGCAGTATATAAAAGACAGGAGCCGCACTTCTGCTTTATAGTGCTATTGAAGTGCACTGACAACTGTTGGGGCCGATTGACACATACCATGTACCACTTTCATGGTGGAATATCCTGCTTGGTGTAGATGTTTCATGGGCCCCAACAGTTGTCAGGGCACTTCAGTACCACTATAAAGCAGTAGTGTAGATCCCACAGTGCACTTCAATACCGCTATAAAGTAGTAGTGTGGCTCCTGCCTTTTATATACCACTTTCATACCGCTTTCATAGTGCAATATCCTGCTTGGTGTAGATGAGCCCCCAGTATGATTCTTCCTATGTTTTTAGTAGGACCAAATATAGGACCTAAATGCACATAACTAGGTGCTGGATTAAGTCCAATTACATTTTAAACTTTGCCTGTTTTAGAGACTAGAGTTGGCAGGGCAGAGCTGCTTCCAAGAAGCACACACTGTTCCCCCACTCCTGAGAGGTTGTGTATCAGCAGATCTTTTACCAGACCTCCAAACTGCTCAGAATTAAAGAGGCTTTAAAATGTTGTTTTGAAACTCACTGGAGGAAGCTGTTGGCAAGGAATGCTGAGAAAATGGATGTGGCACCTGAAATAAAGTTACTGCATAACTGAGTGCTGGCTATTTCATAAAATACCATCAGATTATATGGAAATGGTGATATATTTAGGGTGCAATCCTAAGCATGTTTAGACAAGAAAAAAGTCCTACTACTCCCAGCATCCCCCATACAGACCCAAATTCAAAGAGAGCTGAGCCTAGCTCAAACAGAGGTAAGGCTTTTTCAAAGGGTTCTTCCAGACAAGGGTATCACACCTTCAACTGCCTCATTCAGAATTTTACTGGGGGAGGGTGGGCAGAAAACATCTTCTATGTAGCTTTCCCATGCTTTCCCACCACTTCTTCAGTCTTTTTTCTCGCTGCAGAAAATAGCTACACAATGCCTTCTCAATAGTAGTGCTAGGGGCCTTCTGTCTGGAAGCAGCACTAGTAGAGGAGTTCATATTTCAAATATCCCCAATTCTAAATTTGCTCCCCTCACTACTACTGAAAAGAGGCATTAGTGACAGTCATCATACAATGATTAGCTGCTTAAAATGTTCTCAATGGGAAGTAATTGCAGAAGAAAAGAAAAAAAAATCTAATTTTACATGATACCTTCATTGCCTCATGAATACCCTTTCATGGCTTAAAAATTCATCCACCATTTCGATTAACTACAGCAAAATCATTTGTCTTATGATATCTTAGCTTATGATTATTATTAATATTTATATTTGAAATCGGAAATGAGTTTTCTGCAAACATATCCCTGAGATCTGAATTGTTTGGCTAAGAGAGATTCAACTGCTCATATCTATTATCATTTATTGATCAACATAAATGGGTAAGCAAGCTTTCAGGCTACACCTACAAGCCTTCAATGTCCAGAGTGGGCATCTACCTAATTTTCAACCATAGAACACATTCTGTGCTGATACAAGTATTTTATGTCACTTGAATCTTAAATCAACAGACGTTTCCCCCAATAATCCTTTTACTTCTCTCTGATATTTTTACGGGTCAAACCAGTAGCTGGAACTTCCGAATTAGATCTTTTCTCCCTGCAAGGCATAGATAGACATAACTGCTGAGAGCTTCTTACTGTGGCTGATGAACCCGCAGCAAGGAATACACTGCAAATCCCATCAGTGTGTGACGGTTTGAGTTATTGATGCCGATGGGGAAGACTTGTAATCCCAACCCCTGCTGCTCCTTTAGAAACCCAGTGGATTGTTAACATGGTTTGGAAGAGTTCGTGAACTCTCTTCTCTGTAGGAATGCAAAGTATCTGGAACATTGATATGGAAGTGGGGTCTCTCTATGCTTTTGTTCCTATTCATGTTCCTTCAAATAATATTTTAATGATTAAAGGATGCATTGTTTTCAATTATACCCTTTGATTTGAGATGCATTTGCTTCAAACTAACTGAGGAGCAACCACAGATCTTACAGTCAAATGATGAAGCTACCTCACTTCATTTTTTATCTTTTAAAAGTCTATTCGCCCTGATCACATTTTTGGCTGACAATAAAATAGCAAGTCACTCAGTACAGAAAAACAGAAAGAGAGTGTAGCAGATGCTCCTTCAAAATGCTTCCTGCTACCCCACTCACTTTCCCAACTTCAGTTGTAGTATAGAGTGTGGTGAGTCAGTGTAGAGAGCCTGTGTGGTGTAGTGGTTAGTGTTGGACTGGGATTCAGGAGATCTAGGTTCATCCCCACTTGGCCATGAAGCTCATTGGGTGACTTTGGGCCAGTCAATGACTCTCAACCTAATCCACCTTGCAGGGTTGTTGTGAGGATAAAATGAAGAGGAACAGGACCATGTAAATTGCCTTGAGTTCCTTGCAAGAGGGGGAAAAGGCAGGATATTTAGCTTTTTTCGAAGCTATATTTAGCTTAGAAAAAAGGCAAGTAAGGGGAGACATGATAGAGGTGTACACAATTATGCATGGTGTGGAGAAAGTGGATAGGGATTGTCTACCTTTCTTATAATGTTAGAACTCGGGGGTCATCCCATGCAGCTGATTGGCTAGAGGTTCAGGACAGATAAAAGGGAGGATGTCTTCACACACTGAATAATTAAACTATGAAATTCACTTCCAGAAGTTGTAGTGAGGCCACCACTTTGGATCACTATAAAAGGGTTTGGGCAAATTCATGGAGGATAAAGCTATCAATGGCTACTGGTCCTGATGGCTATGTACTACATCTAGTATCAGAGGAAGTATGCCAATGTACATCAGTTGTTGGGGAACATGGGCTGGAGGGTGCTGTTGCACTCATGTCCTGCTTGTGGGTTTCCCACAAGCAGCTGGTTGACCACTGTGTGAACAGAATGCTGGACTAGCCGGACTTTCAGTCTGATCCAGCATGGCTCTTCCTAATACAGATGTATTGATAAAAAAGCAAAATCCTTGTTCTTCTAATGATGGTCATTTCCACAATCTAGTGCCTCATCCACCCCCATCCTGGGAAAACAACAACATGTCTTGTGGTACTTTAAGTACTAATATATTTATTATGGCATAAGCTTTAGTGGACCACAGTCAGATGTACTCTTCTTCTTCTTCTTCTTCTTCTTCTTCTTCTTCTTCTTCTTCTTCTTCTTCTTCTTCTTCTTCTTCTTCTTCTTCTTCTTCTTCTTCTTCTTCTTCTTCTTCTTCGGCAGTATTTCCTGGGTGTAAAGATACTCAGACTGAGTGTATGTTAAGTCACAGAAAGGGCACAGTGTTAATCTTTTATTGGGCCCTGCCTAGCGGTAATGCATCCCTATGCAAATCTGTGTTTGTATCGATCAGGTTAGCTGATGTAGAACTGTAAACAACTTTGCACACCATCACTTCAGGTAAGATGTGAGTAACAACCTAGAAGGGAAAATGCCACCTATAACTTCTCCTGTCTTTTGTTACGTGATGTGCTCTCATGTACAAACTTGCACACGTTCTAATGAGACTTACACCCGCTTATAAGGAATCTTTTGACATTGGCAATAGAGCGTCTGTGGCCAAGTAAGGCGATTCTTATTTAAGAAACTTACAGCACTGAAGAGGATAATGCCACAATGGCACATTTATTGAGACTGAAACAAATACAAAGGCACAAGCTAGTTTTGGGGAAATTAGCTGAGCAAGTAGAAGCTTAGGCCACAGCTAGACCTAAGGTTTATCCTGGGATCATCCAGGGTTCACCCCTGCCTGAGCACTGGATCCCCTGTGTGTCACCTAGTTGAACAGGTTTGACCCCTGGATGATCCAGGGATAAACCTTAGGTCTAGCTATGGCCCCAGAAGCAGTTTCAAGACTGAAAAATAGACTTTTTGAGACTTAAGAGTATACACACAGAGACAGCAGGGGAAAGAGTAGAGGGAATCTTTAAAGGCAATATACCTTTCCTTGGGCTGCAGCCCTTTCCTATAGAGCAGAACTGGAGAGCATTGCAACTCTTAGTCCTAGGTGAAAAGGAAAAGAAGACAGCGAGGCAAAGCACTCACCCATGGCAGCTTGCTCTCGCAAGCTGGAATGTGTAGTCTATTCTGTGCTTCTGGTTCAAAAGGGAGAGAGAGCTAGCCTGGATCTTCTCTCCAACTTGAGGGTTTTTGTATGATCTTATCTAAAGATCTACTTGCTATGGGAACAAAAGAGGGTGATTTGGGATGATGGCTGTACTTGATGCAGCCTGGAGTTCAGCAACAGGGCTACATTAGCATGTGTATGACCAGGTAAAACTCTTGCCATCCAGCATTCATATTCTGCTTAGTTTTACCCCTACCTTTGTCTCTGGGGAATGCATTTGAAGAAGTCTATCAGGAAATGGTTACTTGACCTAGGCATTCCTTGAATGCTCTCAGTCTGTAGGTGGGGTTTTGGGTCGCTTCAAAATGGAGTCAGTACTGCTCACAGAAGCTACCTTGTAACACTTTGCAACTCTGTAATGGGAAAAGTCACACTTGATGAAATTCATGATTCTGTGCAATCCTCAACGGCTCTCAGACCCTGACCTCTGGTTGAAGACTTTTCTCTTCTCCCAGGCATTTTAACAGCATTTAACAACGTTAAGTTTGTTTTTAATGGACCCCAGAATTGTTGTTTTTAAATGGATACTGTTGTTTTTATACTGTTTTTTTTTTAATTTTTGTATACTTTTAATGTTTACTGTTTTTAATTGTTGTAAACTGCCCAGAGAGCTTCGGCTGTGGGGCGGTATATAAATGTAATAAATAAATAAATAAATAAATAAATAAACAAACCATCGGTTGATCTGATTCCTAAGTGATGAAATCAGCATTTGGGGGATGGGAGAGATCTTCAGAAAGATAAAAGGCCCTTCGCTAGTATCGTCGGAATCAATAAGCTGCCCGCAGCAATAGACAGTAGAGCAGCCACTTCAACAGAATGCAGTAGACAGAGCATGGTTGATAAAATGTTTGCAATTCGTGCATAGTTGAGGGGGAAATTAAATGGGGACAAAAGTGGCATTCAGAGAAAGATTTACAGTTGAGTTTGCCTAGGACAAATATATGCATATTATGTTTACAGATCTCTCCGAAACTGTGGAATGCCCTTCCTTTAGAGTTACAATTGCCCCTCACCCCCTCAGTTTTTAGAAAAGGTGTCAAGACACATCTCTTTAAAACAACCTTTTAAAATTACTTTTTAAAACTTGCTGTGGCTTTCATATTTAACAATGGGTTCATTTTTATAGGTTTTATTGGTTTTTAGAATCTTATTTGCTGTGCACTGCCTGGATAGTATTTAGCGGAAAGATGGCATAGAAAACAAACAAATATAATATAGCTAATATAATATACTTTTGCCTTTGAGTTTTGTTTGCAAGAATCTCAATTTAGCAGTTGCTTACCTCACAACCCCTCTTTTTTGATGTGAGATTTTATTACTGGATACTTAGCAGCAGCAAAACTTTTAAAAGCAAAACATGATTTTTAGTCACTAAAATTTTACCATGGATAAAGAGAAAAGTATCTGTTGTTTCATTCAGTACAAATTGTGGTTTGTTTTTAAAAGGGGTCTTTTTTTTACTATGACAATTAGGTATTTTACTTAGACAAAACATCATAAATGGTTTATAGCCCCCTCCCCCCAAAAAACAAAAACCCAATGTTGAAATTGAAGAAGCAGATTACATAGCCATGGCTTATGGGCTCTCCTTGGGTTGGGATGTTACAGTAAAATTACAAACTATTCTACAGCACCTTAAAGGTTAATACATTTCCTTTAGAATTAGTCTGTGCAGGCAAGAGCTACTACATCAAATGGATAAAGTGTATAGTGCAGATGATGGATTCAAACACACACTTCAGGGAATTTACAATAATCCTATATCAACAGTGAACCTATATATATATATATATATATATATATATATATATATATATATATATATAATCAGTGGGGCACATTATCCTGACTAGTTTAAGTCCCATTGATTTCAATGGGTCTCCTTTAAGTTTGCCTAAATCTGGATCCAACCTAATATATGAACTAGGTTTGAAAAGCAAAACTATGGGAATACCAAGGAGAAGACTAAAAAATAATTTGCATAGCTCTAGCAAAGGCACAGAAGAGGTGAATGTGCCTAGGGAGCAACACTGGGGCTTCAACTTTTGTATTTTTGGCCCCATCACTTTCGCCTTTGGCCTCACCTACCACTGGAATGCAGCCCCAGAAAGCTCTTCCAAAAATGAATTCAGCCCTAAGGCTGAAAGAGGTTGCCAATCCGGATCTGAAATCCAACACACTGGGAAAGGCTAACCTAAAGGAACCATGAGACTCAAACAGAACAGGGATTGGCTGACTCTCAACACTCTCTAATGGAAAACTGAATGTTAATCCAAAAGGATTTAAGTTTGGAATTATATCAAGTCCCACTGATTTCAGTGTGAGTTAAACCACTTAAGACCACCTCCTGGGTATTTTGGCAGCTAGCTTTGTAAAATGGGTTTAAGTTAAAAGTTGCCCATTCAAATTTATTTCCATTTAAACCTAGTCCTTTCTGAATACTTGTGAAAAATCTGCTCATTCATGGCAAACAGCTGCAAAGTAGTCCAGCTCACATTAGACTCCAATACAATTCAACATTATTTCCTTTTCCACCTCTATCATAATCTGAGCAGATGAATGCCTTGTACTATTCATGTTTCTATCTATGTCAACTGATGGCTGTGACAGAAAGTCTTTTTCTTAATGTCTCTGTTTCAATAAGCATTTACCTTTTCAATGAAGCATGCTCTGCCAGTGTAAACACAATTGCAATGAACAATCAACAGATGTTACAATGCAATGCATGTCTACTCAGACTTAAGCCCCCACAGAGTTAAATTGGACTTCCTCCTAGGTAAGCATTTATATAGCTGTAGCCTTAAATATTTTTCAAACACATGTAAATGAACTGATGTCATAAAGATATGACTAAATTGCTTTTTTTAAAATGATACTGATTTCTTTTTGAGAGTGTGTGTCCTATAATGGGTCCAAGTTGTACAAAGTGACCTAAGAATGACCTGTGTGAACAGGGAGCCTGTGTCAGTGATGGCCATATTGATCTGGAGATGATGGCTGAGGGCAATGTGTACTGATGACATGACAGTCTGCAGAGGTGATGATAACCATCCCTGAAACCTTTATAGTGATCTTGGTGTTCCATTGTCATTTCTAGCAACACAACCCTTGGGCAGAAGGTAACATAGTTCTAAAAAGTTCAGTCCTGGGTCAGCAAAGATAGGCCAGGGTTTAAGCCATCTCTTTTGATGCTCATTTTTAAATTATTTTAAATTATTTATGTTGAACATTTAATATATAAAAAGTACTTTCTAATCCTTGTTTTGTTTTGAAATCCTAGGAAGTAGATTCTTCATTTATCTTATTATAATTTTGCCTTATTTCCACTCAAAATATTTATTATTATTATTATTATTATTATTATTATTATTATTATTATTATTTACATTTATATACCACCCTATAGCCGAAGCTCTCTGGGCGGTTTACAAATATTAAACATTGAATATTAAAAACTGATATACAATTTTTAAAACCATAAAAAGCATAAAAACAGATTACAAAACAGGACAGACAATATCTATTTAAAACAACTATTCTGGGGTCAACTATGCACATAATATTTTGAGTATAAACTGAATATCTTCAAAAGAAAGACCAAAGACATTTCAGATAATAGAACTAATTAGGAATGCTTCAGCATGAGTCACAATAATGTACCTTCCTTTCATTAAGTAGAAATACCTGCATCGCTTCCATATTTAGCTCAAAGAAGCATGAGTAAAGTGGATCATTATGCAGGAATGGGAAAGCTGTGGCCTTCTAGATGCGGTTGGACTCCAGCTTCCATCAGCCCCTGCCAGCATGCCCAAAAGTCAGTGATGATGGGAGTTGTAGTCCAACAGCATCTGGGCAGCCAATAGGTTCCCCACCCCTGTCCTCATGCAAGTTTTTTATTAGATTAGTAGCTAGGCATAGCACTTGTGTGGTGGCAATGCAGCAATTGTAAAAGATGCTGCCTCAAAAGGAATCCAATGTGAGAAAATATTGAAATCTGCATTTTCTCTCTATGTGGTGTAGGCAAGACATGCCCTTTGCAAAGTTTCCAGAACACATGTCACTCATGCTTCAGTCCAGCGGAATTACTGGTGAAACTATGACTAATAAAATTGGTTGTGAACCAAAATTCAATAGTCACAAAGTTAATTACAGGTTTGCAAGAGTATAAACTTACAGTTTGATCAATATGTAAATTCTGACCTTCAATGGTCTTTTCAGCTTTCTTTTAAGCCCTTAGTCTTTCAAAGATGAACTTAACTGCCTGAAACTTCCTTTTATGAAGAAGTTAGAGGACTATAACAATAAGACCTATATTTATCTGTCTTTCTGTATAAGAACTGCTTTACAAATAGATTATTCACTTCTAATGTATTAGAAACATCTCCAGATATCTGTCTCCTATTGTTTTAAAGCTGAACCTTAAAAACAAAAGTTAAATACAACAATAGTGAAACTAGATAGTTTTACTCATATGACAATGCAAAATGGGGGGGGAAGTATTCCATTTCTCATCATTTAATTAATATTCTGTAAGATTAAGATTTAGGGATATTGCAGTGTTCTCCTGATACCCTTAGCTAAGAGTTATTCTTATCTGATTGCCTAATATCTCTGGAAGATACAACTACACTCACATTCAAATAACAGATGACTATTTGCTTTGAGCAATGACTGTGAATATCAGGGCTGGTTGACTGTTAGATAGGAGCCCTTATCACTTTATCTAATCATTCTAAGAATATCTTTGCTAGTCTCATTGTCTCATTAAAGAAAGTTAATGCAGCATGATTTCATGCAAAGTAGAAGCTTCCAATTAATTATCGTTACCAATTATCTGTGCCCCCCCTCCAGTTCACATTAAGTACCCTCCTCAAGGTCTGGGACTTGGGATATCTGCATTTGTATAATGGGTAGGTTGTTAATACCTACTGTTTTTTGCCCTTAACTTGAACAGTGTTTTCAGAGAACACCTTACAGGAAACATGGCCATCTAACATACTGCAATGCACAAGAAAGGATTGCTCTTTTCCTGGCATTCATCTTCTTAACAGAATCAGAGTATTTGCTTGGGTGGTTTTGTGTGTTGTGTTAATAGCTGTAGCTTCAGTGGGGAATTGTCAATAGCTCAAAAGGGAAGTGCAGAAGGATCATATATCTGGAATAAAGTATACCCCAAAGTACACTTCAAGGTTGTATTTTTCTTTAACAGTCTTGGTGACGCTGTAAACCACAGGAGTGAAGCAAATGAGCTATCAGAAGGTTGTTTAGATTGAATGCCGTGCAGAAGGGAACATCTGGATTTCTGTTCATGTTTCAGACACTCAGATGGATAACTGGTGAGGATCAGGAGAAGGAAAATGACAGAAAAAGAACTGACCTTTTTTCTTCCTTTTTTTCACCTCAAGGGTAAAAATCTTATTGTTCTCCAGTGGCCACTTAATTTCTCTGATCAGAGACAATGAAGAGAATTAGAAAAAGCAACCAGGAATATTCTACATCCATCAGACTGGTTTCCTAAGTAACAATACTTAATGAAGATATCTGAAACTACCAATTTAAAGGTTGTTGTACATACAGGACCTAAAACATTTCATCCTCTTTTTACTCTGGATTAGTGAACATTCTAGAACCCTTATAATATCTTGGGGCAGTGTGTACAACACTTTTTGACCTGGATTAAATACAAATAACTCAACAGGGGCTTAATCATAGTGGTAAACAATGATTTAATGAGCCAGTTATCTGGATCATCTGCTTATGGGAATTGTTTGAGCAGGTTCCAAAATATAATAGTATTTCCTCATCCTATTGATAGACATTGCCAGTGATCAAATCCCATATGATCTTATGCTCTTGGTTGCAGCAACTCCATTTAATGGTAGTCCATATCCATCCGGAACAAGATCATTATGAGATTATTTTACTTTAAAGATTTTACATGGTATATATTTTTTGTGACTGTACCCTTGTGGTGACAAACTGGTATTTATTACTTCAGGGGGAAAGCTTGGGAACTAACCAGCACCCTGATGTAGGAAATACCAGTTATTACTATGTGTATGGGGATTCATAAGAAATATGCATCACGTGCAGTTACGGGGCAATATGATCTTGTGGTGATTATTGTGTGTGTTTATCTAGTGACACAATCAACCTTAAGAATATTATTTTTTTGTTTTGTTTTTTTACATCTGAAGAAGATAGTTGCTTGTTCCAATTTAACCATCAACCAGCTATGGCTTTCTACTACTTCTACCCCTAGAATCAGATCCCTTTTATTTCCATTTCTCCTTGCAGTTAGTGGCCATGATCCAGTGGATGACTGGGTGGAGTTTAAGTCAATGGGATGGTGGCCAGTGTGTAGATCCTAGTGTATAAACACTAGAGGACTTCCTTCTAGCCTGTCTGGTCCATTGGAGGGAGCAATGGTACAAAGAGATGTCTGCCAATAATTTATATTTCAGAGTAAAGAAAATTAACAAGATGAATTTTTAAAGGGACAGCTATGGGCTCCCCCTGTCAGAAAGTGGATATACCCAGCAGGAGAGCACAGACTAACTCTTCTGGCTAGGATAAATGGGAATGTAAATCAAGTAATCTCTTTCATTATTTGAAGGAAACAAAAATCGCCAGGGCTTTTGACATGTCAGCTTAGTAGACACATTTTGTCACATCCCTGATTATAATGCTATCCAAAGCTTATTTGGCAGTGAATAATCTTGCTAATGCATTATGTTCTAATGTGCTTCAAGCCCCAAACATTTTTTGTTGAAAATATCCAGATCTCAATCCCCCATTATTTCGGTGCAGTAGAATTCCAGTGTTTCAAGGTGGCAGCATGAAAGGAAATGTTTCCTATGGGGAATGTGGAGAGTTCATAAAATTATTTAGACACTTTCTATTTTATTTTCCAGGCTATTGATTATAATGGAAAGACTTATAGGTTGCATCAGTGCTAAGTGTCAGCTATGAAGGATCTATAATACTTTTAGCTTTCAGAAAGTTCAAGAGTTCAGCATCATTTAAATTAGGATCATTTTTCTTAGTGGGCAAATATGGACGTAGAATGGACCTTAATGAAGTACCAGTGATTTTCCACTTGTGATTCATATGTTTTACTTAATATATGACTCTTTATCCACTTAGAGAGCTTCAGCTATTGGGCAGTAAAGAAATGTAATAAATAAATAAATACTTGAGAGTAGTCCCCTTGACATTTTTTTTAAAGGACACCTTCAGATTATATGGTTCAAAGTTTGATTTTCAATTTAGTATAATAAAGTAAACCAATGGATTAAATCCTGAGGTCAACCAGCTTTTCAAGCACTGTCTTTATGTAACAAGGAATGTGAATCTTGGAAGGTTTTAGCTTACCATGTCAACCTCATCTTTTAGATGTAGTTTCTGCTCCTTCAGAAGAAATTTGTGGAAGTTAATCCACATCTCAACAGTTCTTAAAAGAAATTCATTCAAAAAGACCAAACATCAATGTTCAATCTTATAAATGGAATCTCTTCCCACAAACCTAATCCTGCTCAAGACTTTGTTTATCCTTTAAAAGAGATTTTAAAGTAAGGTAATTTCTATTTATTTAATGATTTTCTTTTTGAACTAGCACCATCCACAAATATAGAAACGCATTTGCTTCAATAGCCTTGGCTTTCCCCCATTCGTATAGCAAAATGTTATTAGTTAATCGTGCGTTACCAGAGAGAACAACGTTTATTTTGTGCTAGCAATTATTTAAAAAATCATACAATGTGTTGCACAGCATTAGAATATTATATACCTTGCAGAAGGTCAATCCATAATAACACTGACAGCTTATTTCAGGGCATCAAAATATGCTCTTTAGAAATCATGTGCCTGATCCAAAATGATACTGAGCATTGATTTGAGCTGCAGCTCATCCTTATCAGAGGTGTGCCATGCTCTGCAGAAATTATTTGATTTGTAAGACAATGAATAAAAGTAGGGCCAAGTTATGAAAGCTGAGAGAATTACAAGCACAATTACAGTTCAAAGAGATGGAAGCATTCTCCAATGATTCTACCCTCTCACTGGCCAAACCTTTGTAGCGGTGTACAGTGTGGCTTATTGTCCTCTTGGGTGGTACTTAGTCTCACAGTAAAAGAAGGAGATGCTAATGTTCACCGAAACCAACCCTAGTGAGAATTCCATGGTCACAGAAATCTAAAAGTCAGGAAGGTTTCGATCTTTGGGCTCACCTATAATTTGTGCACCATAAATGTAGACCGAAGTCGTTAGGGACTTTGTAATGACAGTGCTGTCTATAACAGTATCATCAAGCAAGACATTGGCATAAATCATTGGCACTTTGCAAAGTGTCACTTCTGTCAACATCCTAGTGATGTGATCTTTAGTCTTTCAAATCTATAGACTGGCATTTGGATCAGCTAAGCATCCCACAACCTGACTTGCATATTAAAGTTGCTTTAGCCAATATCTACATGCTGAAGTGGTGCCTGTTTCAAAATATTTTTAAACCATTTGCATAATATAATCCTGATACTTTCAAGCTTTTCTGTAGGGCATTACTGTACATCCTGAATCTGCAACTAGCTTAATCAATAAAAAAGAAACCTTGCTATTAATTTAAAAGGAGAACATAGTGAAATGACTAAACACTTGCTAATTAAAATCAGATACAAAGTAATCACACTTAAAAACAATGCTTTAATGAAATTTTACAGAAACCTTTTTTTTTAATTATTATTTTCTAACAAGATCCTTGACAGAGAATATGCATCATTTCATCAAGATTGAATCTGGACTGTGTTAATTTTTTAAAAAACTAGAGAACATTAGGAAAATAACAAGAATGTGCTCATCCCAATCTAACTGGGTTCAATTAAGCCTTCTGAGTATTATCCAACGATATCCCAGGGCTAGTACTAATGACATTGCACTAGTATAGTGCAACACTTGTGCAGCATGCTTGCAACAGGGAAAAGTGGCAGTTTTGCACTGAAATTGTGTGCCACAGTGGCAAAAGGGGGTGATTTTTTTTTTGGCTGCTCTGCCACTGTACCATCAAATTTCAGCTGCAAGTCATTGTTTTTCCTTGTTGCACTGCATAAGTAACTAGGGCAATGAGGAAAAGTGTGATATGTGCAAAGTTATTTGTGCATCATCATTAGTGCTAGCACAACAAATGCAACTTTGTTAGTGTTAGTCCTGTAAGACTACCCTTTGTGTAGCATTGCAATTGCTTTTTATAAGCCATGATAAGAGGCCTTTTTTTTTAAAAAAAGGATGCTACTTAATAAACATATATGTACTTCTTTAATTTATCAGAATGTTTTTTTGGGGGGTGAGAATGAATTTAAATTCTGCAAATTTCCAAATGTACTTAGGCAAAATTGAGGAGATCATTGAGCAATTAACAGCATAAAATGACAATACAGCTCAGACACTCCACATGGCTCTAGGCAGCAGCTGAATTGTAACTCTGCAACTGTAACCACAAGAAAGAGAAATGAGTCTGCTACTTTGCAGGGGAGATGCTATCAAACATTGAAGTTGTAGAAAAGGTTTGACTTTTGACCAGGGAATTTTAAACCATTTGATTAATGCAGATCTCTGTTTGGTGACTCCAGTTATAACTCCCCTCCCCCCCCCCCCAAGACTTAGGTTTGTTCAACTGTGCCCTGGAATCTCACTGATCCTAGCAGAGTTTAGGCATGCCAAAGTTTCTTTGGATGGTGCCCATCTGTGAAAAAGAAGACCAGCAAACTAGCCTCCATTTGCTTGCATCTCCAACACGTCAGTTGCATTCCTCCAATCAGGCCCAGCTTCATATTCCATCAATACAGAGAACCTAGAAGCAGTGGGTTGCTAGAAGCAGAATCTTCATAGCGATTTGCTCCAAGGCTGTGAAACCAACTTCCCTCTGAGCAGTGGAGGCTCATGGTTCCAGTGTTACTGGGGTGGTGAATCTGCTCCGGGTTTCACTTGGAACTAGTCAGAACTCAAAGGAGCTAGCCGAGGTGTGAAGCAGGGCTGGCCCAAGACATTTTTCTGCTCATGCTGAAGGACAAGAATCCATAGAGAGAAACTGATTGGAGTGGCAGCTGATTCTTACTTCAGCACTGGGATAGCATCCACTATCACAACTCAATGGAATGACAATGGAACCAGTTACCTAGGGAGGTTGTGGGCTCTCCCACACTGGAGGCATTCAAGAGGCAGCTGGACAACCATCTGTCAGGTATGCTTTAGGATGGATTCCTGCATTGAGCAGGGGGTTGGACTCGATGGCCTTATAGGCCCCTTCCAACTCCACTATTTTGTGATTCTATGATTCTATGATTCAGAGCAGCCACCTAGCTTAGGAGTTTCAGGTCAGGCTGTGTAGCACATTCAGCTTGGTCTTCCAGCAGGGGGGGAACCCCCCCAGCATCTGTATCACCCTGCCTAATGGTAGGGCCAGCCCTGCTCCTGACGGGCAGAGTTCAACTCCTTAGTCACCTTCAGGGGCTTTTGGGTTGGCTGGGTGAGCCATGCCAGGGTGACTTGGAAGTTAGTGAATGCAGTTGTTATTGTTGGCTATTTTCAATATGTTTACTATGTGTATTACATGGGTGGTGAACACCTTTCAGTCCAGCCAGGAAGGTGGCATGGCTAGCTGGGGAATCCGAGAGGGCCAGATTGGGAGTAGGAAGGCAAGGCAGGACTGTTTACCCATTTTTCCTGCTTACTAATAGCTCATCTTGATGAGCTACACTTTGGGGCTTTATAGGGCATAGTGGGTCCTGATTGTTTTGTGGGGTCAGTGATTAGCTGTGGTCAGTATTCAGGCCAGTATTGAAACCTGCCACCAAAAAGAAAAAGGCAAAGGAAAAGAGATGGAAAGAAGGAAGTTTAATATAAAAGAGCTCCAACACATTTCAGACCCTAAGGTCCTTCTTCAGGGTACTTTGTTAGAATACAATGGATATCATTTACTGCACATCCCCAGGCTTCCTATGCTAGTACTGAAACCTAGAAACCATTTAGTTTAGAGGTGGGCAGAAGGTAAATTCCGGAACAATGCAATGCCCAGGGCATCCAGAAAGTTCCAGAACAATGCAATGTCCAGGGCATTCTGGGGGAAAATACCAGCTAACAGAAGCAGCTGCTGAATTCAGCCCTTGTTACCAATACAACTCCTGCCACTTCTGGAGAAGAGTAAGCTATTACTCTGAATAGCACAAATGAGGAATAAATGGATACAGGAGCATTCATTTTGGAATGAATGAAAATTGAATCAAGTGGGACCCATTTGATTAAGTTTTTCATTTGTTTGGGAATTAATGCACACCTGGTAACAAATAGGTTAGGCCTTAAGAAACCCCAGCTGAGTCCCTACTGGAGATTTCCTTTCACAGCTCAGCATTCCTCCCTGTAGTTACTTCTACCAGCTGAGAGTACCCAAGGAACTAGTCATAATTCCAGTAGTAATAAATTGGCCATCATTAGATGGATCTAATTCAGACATTTGACCCCATTCTTGCAAACACTCTTCATGTGGTGGGATCCAGGACAAGTTTTGGGGAACATGCACAACTTCCACCACATGAATGACATGTGTGCGTCGGTCAATCACACATACAAATGCACACACAATTTACTGAATCTGTATGATCCTTCCTACCCTTTTGTGAGGGGAAAGGATCGTACATTGCAAATGCAGCATATACCTGATTCATTCAATGTACATAATTGAAGAACATGGTGCCAAGCATGCACACTTCTGAGGCCTGTTGCTGGCACTGATCAAACAAAGGACATTACTCTGGGCCTGGCAATATGAACCAGTCCATACTTCTTATATTTATTTTAATCATCATCATCCACATGCAGAGGCCACTGAAAAATGCTTCTACTGGCAATGATTCCACACACGGGCTGTAACATGAATTACCCCTATAGTGGCATAGAAATCCAGTGCCACACATTTTCAGTGGTTACTGTGAGTGCCATGGGGAGCTTGCAAACATGACACAATCCGTGAATACAGCCACTGCCACACAGAAAGCTTTACTGCCATTCTCCACATGGGGGTGTAACATTTGAATCAGGCCTACCCTGAACTTGATACGGGTCTCACTGTATTTCTACTTAATGAAGTCCTCCACTAGGTTAGGGCAGAAAACCTTGAACAATTTGTAAGTCACTTGTGCATTTGGGACATTAGAGTTTGCAAAACCTGAAGATCGTGTTAAGTGGTAACTCTTGAAAGGGCTGGGAGGGAAGTGATAATTTCAATGTTGTTGATTTAGATTTTACATATATTTAGGTTGCTTAAATGTAAGCAATGCTAAGCAATTTCTGCCAGGGATAGGTTGAGTATGTGTATCATTTAGTTTCCAGTCTGTTTTGTTGGCAGATCCAATACTACCTCCTTCTAATAACCTTCCCATTCTGCCATATGCTTTTGGGTTTCTTCTGGAATTTGTGTTGCTAATTGCTGCCTTATTGGAAACATTCTTCTTAGAAAATTTGTCCCAATTAGCAAGTGCTGGGTACTTGTGTGTGTGTGTGTGTGAATCATAGAATCATAGAATAGCAGAGTTGGAAGGGGCCTACAAGGCCATCGAGTCCAACCCCCTGCTCAATGCAGGAATCCACCCTAAAGCATCCCCGACAGATGCTTGTCCTGACCTTTCTTTTTCATCTTAACTTGAGCTATAATATGCACAGCCATATTCATTTTTCAGTTATGTCAATGAATTCAAATGGTGCACCACAAATTATAAATGAAAACATAATGTTATCCGCAGTGTGGTTTTTATATACAAGGTTGTCATACGTTCTTTGCCTCAGCAAAACTGTTGGACCCAAAGGGATTTGTCACATTGCCTATTTTATGAAGAGTGCACAATTTAAAGCCATATCGTTGTCAGGGATGTGATCAAAGTGGAATAACAGCTGTAATGGCAGGGGAGGGAGAATGTGAACAGATGGAGATTTTAAAATAAACCTCATAATGGCAGATCCCCCCCCCCCAGTTCCTTTTTTTAAAATGCTATGCTGTACTTCTTGAAGCATCATTACCAGTCCTTTATAATTGGGGAACTTTAGTCGGCAATATTTCTCATTATAGAAAAATATCCCCTGTAAGTCTCTATATAGCAGGGAACAGAAGCCAGAAACTATGGCGGGATGTTGTATCCGCTTACCCCCTACCCCCCGACTTGGCTGAACAAAAGGTTCAAATTTACTTTTGTTTGATCACACACACCTCAAAGAGTCTCTCCGCAGGCTCTGTCAGCTGGCAGTTTTACATGGCTACAAGAATGCTCTCTAGGCCGTTCTGTTAGTGAGAAAGTAGGCAGCCTTACATGCAAATGCAAACAAAACCTCTAAAGCTTTTGATCTGCTGGAGGGACTTGATGAAATCTCTTGAGCGAACTGAAGGATTACACAGGACACTAAATGACATACAAGTATGGCCATTAATAGTAAGAGCTGTCATTGAATCAAAACGGAAGTTGGAGAGATTCTTGTCTTATGACAATAGGTTAGTTCAAAATTATTTTGCCAAATCAAAGAAGTGACTCAAGAAAAAACGAGAAGCGGCCACTGACTTAAGATAGTCATTCATATGCAAAAGACCTCTGCTGTGGAGGTGCCTTTTCTTTAATCGCCCTCTGTCTTGGTTTAGTTTAGCACATCCTTCTAACTTTGATGCATAACACACACACACACACACACACACACCAGCACCATGGAATTCATCCCGCTACTTCCCCAAGGATTTTCAACTCAAACAAGAGCTACCACAGAGGCAGGTTCCTAAAGGTCTTTTGTTCTTGCCCATGTAAAGAACAGAGAGGGCAGGCATTCTTTGTAGAGTACATGAAGAGGTTTGCATGGAAAGACAAAAACACTTTGAGACAGCAGGATTACCATATCTTCCATGTCGTAATTGTCATTCTAAGAGGTGACCTATGAATTTCCCTCTGCTGCAAGCAGGGGTGGAGGGGTGACCTGGTCAACCCAGGTTCAAGTGTCATTGATTAGACAAGATGATGGACAAGAAAAAGTCTTTTGGTGAAACATGAATCTCCTTGACATTTCACTCGCTAAGGCACCTTTCAGATGTATTTTCCAATTTGGACTTTCCTACAAGTTCAGCAATGGCAACATGCACAGGCATATCTTTCTGCTTGCATCTGGTAGCAGCAACTCACTGGGAAGCCCCTCCTCTCCCAACAACTCATAACTCTTGATGCTGTTTTTCACATTCCACAACTATTAAACTGGCTGGCTACCTTAGAGCAGGAAGGGAAACACCAAGGAGCTAATGTAATTAAGTACTTCAAAGCAGAAGTACTGGAAAGTTAAGGAGTGGAAAGTGTTTCTTTTACAGCACTGCCAATTGTCTTATCGTCCCGCTGGGAAAGGCTCTGTGCAGGAGTGCAGGGAGGAATCAACAATCATTATAAACTGTTAAAAAATATAAAGAAAGAAAGAGAATTAACCTTAGCTGCTCTGCTGAAAGCTATCGCAATACATTTAATTGGGGGAGGGTTGTGAGGGAGAAGAAAAATACATTAAATCAGGCCTTTTAGTTAAATTGAACTGCCTGGCTAAATTTAATTATATTTCCTTTCATGAACAGACTTCAGAGTCTTGAAAATGCTCAGATGCTGCAGACTTGCAGTTTAACATGCTGCAATGCTGTCCACACTTACTTGAGAGTAAGGCTTATTACACTCAAGGGGTTTATTTATGAGTAAATGTGCATAGGATTGGGCCAGATCTACACCAGAGTGGCAGGAAATGCCACTCTGAAAATGTTTTGAAAATTGTATATGGAGTGTGTCCTAGGCCCCAACAGTTGTCACCACTGTTATGAACCATTTTAAAGCAGTAGTATAGATCCTGCCCACATCTCTGAAAACTGTCAGCTTTTCTTTTAATTTCTTTTTAACTGAGCCATACTTTCAAGAACATAGATCAATGAAAAGGGTTCGAGATGAACCAGATGTGAATAGCAAGGAGTTCTGAAAGGAGTACACCATCTTTATCAAACAGTGGCCCATGTCTGGGTCCTATGTTCTCTGAAGTGCAAAGATCTGTGGTGTTGCTTGCTATCATGAAAGAGACAAGCTTATCTCAAGCCCTACCATCCTTCATTAGAAGAGATAGCAAGGCTTTGACATTTTAGCCACTGTCTTCCAAATCAGAATCTGCTATATCTAAAGTGCATAAGCTTATAGCCCATCCTGTGTCCTAATTACTAACAAGTAGCGGAGGGAATTAAATGAGTTGCCATAAATGCCAGCCCTTACCCTTTATTGTAATGAGGTCTGCAAACAAAGAGGCTCCCCACCCACCCACTGCAACATTTGAAAATAAAAATAAAGGACACTAGATCAGCATTCTTTATCCAGCTGAAAGAAATTGCTTTTATAGAGAATTCCAAAAACAAGTAATTCTATGCTGCTTAGGCCAGAGGTAGGCAACCTGGCCCCTGAAAGCTATTTTGAACTACAACTCCCTAAAACTAGGGTGACCATATGGAAAGGAGGACAGGACCCCTGTATCTTTAACAGTTGTATTGAAAAGGGAATTTCAGCAGGTGTCATTTGTAGGCATGCGACACCTGGTGAAATTCCCTCTCCATCACAACAGTTCAAGCTGCAGGAGCCCTGCCCTCTTTTGCATTTGGTCAAGAAGGCAGAGCTCCTGCAGCTTTAACTGTTGTGATGAACAGGGAATTTCACCAGGTGCTGCATGCATACAAATGACGCCAGCTAAAATTCCACCCTTGCAATACAACTGTTAAAGATACAGGAGTCCTGTCCTCCTTTCCATATGGTCACCCAACCAAAACCCCAGCCACCTTGACTAATAGTCAGGGTTGTGGGAGCTGTAGTCCCAAACATTTGAAGGGTTTCAGGTTGCCTAGACCCAAAACTTCACATTAATGACTGATCCATATGTTTCTATAATGGAGGAAAGAAGACAAGCACCATTTTAACAATAGGGATATGATTAGTTAACGATTGGTAGCTGCAAAGCACAATGACATAGAGCAAAGATGTGGCCCATAGGCAGCACGTATCCCTGCCCCCCTCCCTCCCGGTGTGGTTTCGGTCATGCTGCTCAAATCAGTGGTGGCAATAAATAATTTTAAAAAATACCCAGCCACCCCAAATGACAGGTGAGCACTACAGAGCACTACAAGGGTCAAATTTAGCTTGTTTGCAGGCTAATTTTGACACTTTTAGTGCTCTGTAGCTGCTATGGAGCACTAGAAGGATTACAGCTTGCTTTCAGACAAGCTAAATTGAACCCTTGTAGCACTCTGCAGCAGTACAGAATAGTTTGCCCTAGAATTTCGGTGGCAAGCTGCCATTTTTTTAATTAGGAAGTGTCCCACAGGCTGCGGTGGCAACCTGTAGACTGCAGTGGTGCCCTGTGGCCTGTGGCGAGGGGTGTTCCAGGGGGGCAAAATGACCCTCAGACCTCCTGCAGTTGCTCACCCATGCTGTAGCAGGTTACTAGTACTTTTGTTTCTATCAGTGGCTGATGGCACAAGGCCATCTCTTGAACCTGAAAAGAAGGGAGTTCAAGAAAGATAAAGATAATGGCAAGGTTATGTCGTGTTCGAAGCCTGTTACCTCTGCCATTCACACGAGCTGGCAAGCTGACATGAAACACTCACATCAGTGAGACTTCTTTTATTGAAGAAATCACACGGTAGACAAGCTTAATGGTTACAGAGTCTCCAAAACACATTTAAAGTTGAATGATGGTTAGAAAGCTTTAGGCCCTTTTTTCTGAAACAATCCTTAAGGAAAACACTTGGAGGGGGGGGGTTTGAATAGGGTATGCCAGTAACCGCTTTGAGCTTCTTCAGACACCGCATACACTGGCAACTCAAAGGAACATGGCCAATCTCCTAAAAAAAAGTCCCAGGGAAGGTTGCTCTGAGCCACCAGAGCTGGGCAGAGAGATCCGTCACACACTTGTCAATCTCAGCCTACCACTACTGAGATGACCCTGTTACCACGACTTCAAGAAAAGTTAAACCTTAGGGTCAGGAGCCTCATCCTTCTGCTAAGGACTGGAAACTCCCTGCCACCTGAGTCTGGGCACCAACTCAGAATCCACAGTATATGCAAGTCCAAGTCTATGAAAAGCCTAATGCATTAAATGCCTAAAGTCAGGGTGAGGTGGTTGCCTCAGGCGGCATATTCTGAGAGAGTGGGTAGTGATGGCAAGGTGTTGGAGGACAGTGCTTTATGGGTACCACACAGCCTCCCCGGTACCACCTAAGCTGCCCAGCTGCCCTCAGGTGCAGAAAAGGCAGCCGAGTTAAAGTAAAATTCAACTGCCAGTCTGATTGGCTTCTGTACATGGATTGGAGGAAGGGTGCCATCTTGTTCTTGGGCTGGCCCTGCTAAGACAAGCACTAACTGCAGAGGTGCTGGGCCAAACCATGATATTTGGCAAGTCTGCATCCCTTTCACAGAAGAATATAGGGAAAACAAAACAAAAAGAAAGGAATATGTTTGCAGATACTTTCTGTGCACTCTGCAAGCATGGAATCTGGCTTCTATTAGAGTATTTAGTAACCAGGTAATCTTAGCTCCCCCCCCCCCACTTGGCTCTATTTAAAGCAGGTTTATAACCCTTACAGTTCCAAATGAAAACTTGGAAATAATCCAGCAGGCCATCTAGCCCCAATCTCCTAACAGTGATATGAAGGCCTGGAGCTGTGCTGCACGGATATAAATGAAAGAAATACCTCCTCCTTATGCCTGCCAGCCAGTTGTCTGGCATATGACTCATCAGAATTGTGCTTTAGATGTTAAGTACAGTGATAGAGGAATTGTCTCTTGGTCCTCTGATTTGATATTTCTCCACCTTGTTTTAGCCCCATCAGTATCCACTTCGACCACCCAAGGTTCTGGACCAAGGTAATCATGCGTAAACACCTGAGGAAAAGATGCTCCAAAGTGGAGGCTGAAATAATGGCTTGTGAAGGCAACTTTTCATTCAGCGCACTGTCACGGTTTTTTCTCTGTACCATGAAAAGCCTGCCAAGTATAATTATTTCAGACAAATATTACCATGGAAACGTAGGTGTTCAGTCTGCTTACTGAACACCTAGGGGTCTCGTTTCATCCATTGCTAAAATTACATGGGAGCCTATGGGAAACAAGATTCCACACTGTTCCTGGATAGTCTCTCATTTTTCCATTACTGTGGTTTAAATTCTCTGGAGACAGAAAAGGTCGTCAGACAAAAGACCTGTTTGCTTCTTTACCTGAAATTTAAACACTAAGTTTTCTTGATCCATGTACACTAAAGTAAGGATCACTGTATGACAATGCTCATGCCAAATCTACTCCACAGACTTGGTTGAAAAGTTTTTCCTTTACGCCAGGAGCAACAGTAGTGCAAAGGGAATTCTCAGCACTGCCACCAAATTACAGCTCCTAGGATTCTTCTGAAGAAGCCATATCAGCTAAACTGGTATAAAACCAATACAAATGTTATGCCCAGTCCCAACTCCATGTAATATACCAAGTATTAGGGACCTCTGGAATTTATCTGGATAGTCCTGTTCTCAATGGATCCCACTTCTCAGAAAACATGCAGAAAAGAAAACATGGAGGCTACTAGTGTAAAGGCTGCCCAAGTATTTTGTCCTATGTCACGGTGACAGTCTAACAGAAAGCAACATCTCACCTAAAGTTGAATTGCGAGAGAAAGTTCTGAATGTTATTCTTGGGATATTTGTTTGTGGATTTTGCAAAAGATACGTTGATGATGTAGTAGTTATTCAAGATAACCCATTATTTGGCAGATGTTTGAGACCTCTGCAGACTTTATTCATAATCCATCCTCTGCTTAGGGAATAGGAATACACTATTTGCTTGGTTGGAGTCTTGCAACCAATCCTATGCATGTTTACTTGGAAGCAAGTTCAATTGATTCCACAGTGGGCCTTATTCTTTAGAAAGTGTGCACAACATGTCTTTCTCTTTGGCCTTACCAGTTATACTGAAAGAGACTTGTAGGGTTTGCCTGTATATCAGGTGGCTGCCATGTAACTGAGCTCATTAATGAACAGATACAGCTGCCAGCAAGGACCAGGAGGGAAGGAGCCACTGAATGCTATGTATCAGCAGCAAGGGCTGGTGGTGATGAGAAGGGAAGAGACTAAGCCAGGCTGTGCCAAGGCAAGGCCTATCCAGTGGACTCAGCATCAACATCAGACGTGGCTGCAGCTCTGAATCTTCCTTCCTGGTGGAAACCCTGTCCACCAGGAAGGTTCGCCACCTAGTGTCTGAGGCTGTCATCATCTGTTGCAAAGGAATCCAAGACTTTAGATTGAAAGGATCCAGAGGCTTCTAAGAAGAAGAAGAAGAAGTTATCTCCTACATTTTGTTGTGATTTTAAGAAACTGTGAGCCAGGCCATATTTTCTGTAGTCCTAGTGATACATTTTATATTCTATCTCTATGTAATGTTTCTGAGGCACATGCTGTTAACACTACCTCTGAAATTTTGTTTGAACTGATCTGAAGGGAACCTAGCTGGGCTGTTGGCCCTTTCCAGACTACAGCAACGAAAGAGCAAAGCAACATAAGAACATTAGAAGTGCCATGCTGGATCAGACCGAGGGTAAATCTAGTCTAGCACTCTGTTCACACAGTGGCCAACCAGCTGCCGACCAGGGACCAACAAAGCACGACATGGTTAGGGTGACCATATGAAAAGGAGGACAGGGCTCCTGTATCTTTAACAGTTGCATAGAAAAGGGAATTTCAGCAGGTGTCATTTGTATATATGGAGAACCTGGGGAAATTTTATCACCACAGGTAAGGCTGCAGGAGCTATACTAGAATGACCAGATTTAAAAGAGGGCAGGGCACCTGCAGCTTTAACTGTTGTGATGAAGAGGAAATTTCACCAGGTTCCCCATATATACAACTGTTAAAGATACAGGAGCCCTGTCCTCCTTTTCATATGGTCACCCTAGACATGGTGCAACAGCACCCTCCCACTCATATTCCCCAGCAACTGGTGCAGACAGGCATACTGCCTTGGATACTGGAGGTAGCACATAATAATCAGGGCTAGTAGCCATTGATAGCCTTCTTGCAAGCAAGTTCTGGTTGTGGACAGGCATTGCCAGTATTAGACTAGACCAGTAACACCACTAGCTTAGATGTCTTTAAGGAGATTAGAGAAATTCATGGAGCATAGCTCTTTCTATTACACATGGCACCATTGCTCTACAATCTCCCAGGCTGCCTGCACTTCCTGATCTGGAAAAGGCCCTATGGAGAGAAATAAATTCATGACGTCTTCCCCTGGACAGGAAGTGCAGGAAGCCAAGGAGTCTACAGGCTGTCAGAGAGATGATTGTACAATGAAAGACAGGACGCTCACACACACTTCTCAGCCATCCCCTAAGTAAGATCACAAGAACCCTGAACCAAACCCACGAGAATTTCTCTGAAATTTTTTCTCCTTTGAATGTCTTTCTGAACACAATTTATTTTCTACCGAATTGAATGCAAATTGTCAAAAAATACATGGGAGACATTTTTCGGCATAGCACTAGCTTTTAACATTATGTCCAACAACTGTTATTCCAAAAGCTGGTAAAAAGCTGCAGCTTGAGCACCAACTCCCACAGCCACATGGATAAGTCTGCTGGAACAGAGCCAGAGGGTGTGATCTTATCATCAGTTCTGGGTCGGTAAGTTGTGTTGACTTCAACAGAGCTTATGCATGAGTAAGAAGGTGCAGGATTTCAGCCAATGTGTGCACAGCACATGCTTTTACAGTTAGAATAAACTAACTACAGCTGTATTTTATTAGAGGGTTATTTACGCTGTCAGTGTAGTGTCAAACATTCCTTTTGGCTTATTGTATACATCAAACACCACGATCTGAAGTAAACATTCACCTTTTCCCATGTAGGAATGATGTCTAGATTATATATTCTATGACTATCACCACTTGTTTTCTATAGTATTTCCTTTTTGTTAAGGCTAGACTTGTTGTGTCATGAATAGTGTAGGAGTAACACCTGCTTTTCCTGGAACCCTAGGTTGATCTAAGGGCACTGACACAGTTTGAAGTCAGCATGCCATTAATAGTGCAATCCTACAAATGTCTAGTCCGAGGTCACCCATTTACACTCAGGTAACTGGGTATAATTTGGAGTTTTCCAATTTAAAATGTGTACAAAAATGCACATATTAGGAATATATAAAAATGGGAATATCAGTGAAAACTGAGAGAAATCAAAATTGACAGATTCATCCATCCCTAAAGATACTTAATATGGGCACTTGAATTTCCTGGTAGCCAGTAATTTTGGACAGAAGAGAAATAATTTGGGGGCCTTTGCATGGGAAGATCTGTCAGTCAGAGTGCAATCCTAAGGAATACACCCTTGGAAAGCTTCTGAACAAGTATTCAGTACAGAGCGGGAGGCATAGCGGAGGCGATCTCTACTTCCGCCATGCCTCCCACCCTGCATTTCAGCTAGATGGACTTTTTCACCCATTTAGCTGAGGCATCACAGAAAGGGAGGGAAGGAGGCCAGAGAGGCCTCAGGATTTAGCATGTCATCCTCTCTAATTTCCTCCCCTCCCTTCCCACTGGAATGTCCCCTTTACCTTCTCTCCATGGTTGCTTTTGTGACCTTGGAGAGGCAAATGGTGCAATTTTCTCTGTGCCAGCCATGAGGAGGAGGGAAGGGGGTGGGGAACACTATCTCTGACCTCAGATCCAGGAATCCAAAATGTCCTATTGCCTTCCCACCCCTGCCTATGTGTATGTGTGGGATAGATTTGCTTTCTATGTTTCTGATGAAATCTTAGCCTGTAGCTAGACCTAAGGTTTATCCCAGGATCATCCCGAGTTCATCCCTGCCTGAGCGCTGGATGCCCTGTGTGGCACTTAGATGAACAGGTTTGACCCCAGGACAATCCTGGGATAAACCTTAGGTCTAGCTATGGCCTTAGAGAATCCTGAACCAGAATCAATGTCCATGAGCCATGGAGTGCCTCGAATGGAGACTGTCACTGACACTTCATGTTAACAGAAGATTGCAAGCTTGGCACTACCTCTTCTGGGTTGTCATATGGAGAGGTGTACAGTGTTCCTAATACTATTTTGATGTGTCCCTGATGAAGCCTTTCCTTTGGCTGCATTCTTGGGGAAGGTTGGCCCAGCACACTCGCTCAGTAATATGCCTTATGACAATATCTGGCCCTGTTCATCTCTGAAACGGCAGGTGTATCGTTCATCGGATCCGCCACAATTCTAACACTGTGCTGCGAAGCTTGCCTGAATCACAGAGTCCCTGCAACACCTGCTCTGATTAGGGGACTGTTTGGATTAGGGTGACCATATTTTGGAAACCAAAAAGGAGGACAAGATGGCCACTCCAAGGGGGCGTACCCACCAACATGCCCAGCACCCAAGGAGGCGTGCCCACCCAAACATGGCCTTGGTCACATGTCTGATTTCACAGCACACAATTAAGACAAACCTGTTCTACATAAAATCTTAATGTTAAAATCACTGAAATAAAGAACAAGTGAGACATTCAATGTATCTGAACAGATGCCCATTATTGCAATGTTAGACAAGTATCTTTCCCTCCTTTTATCCAAATATCTCCTGAATTTACACTGCCTCAGTGTGCAGAGAACAGAAATCCCCCAAAAGAAAACTGCCCAAAGAAATGACTTAAACAAGTCCCATTGATTTCAATAAATACTCCCAGATAATTGAATATAGGACTGCAGCCTCTTCACATCTGTTCACCTCACTCTAGCAAGTGCAAGTCTTTCCTGTCAAGGATAACTATGCACTCACAGAACCTGGCCTCATGGATCATGCAGCCAGCAGGTGCTCTCCAGAAAGATGCTTTCAGAGAGTATGAGATCCAGACACACTCAAACAAGTCAAGCCAAGCTACGCTATGTTGGGACAATTCTGGGACAAGGCAATACTTTGCAACCAACCAGACGTAACAGTCATAAACAAAAAAGAAAAACACACATACCTAAATGACAAAGCAATACCTAATAACAAAAATGTTGCAGAAAAGGAAGAGGAAAAGAGAGGAAAATATACACCACTGGCTATGGAAGTTAAAGAACTATGGTAGCAGGGAAAAATTACAATTATTCTGTTAGTCACATCTGTCACCAGCATCACATCAATATATTTTTTTTAGAGAAAACTAAGCCTACCAAAACACATACACACCAACATCCAGAAAGCAGTCATACTTAAAACATGATCAATAGATAGGAAATTTCTGAAGCAGAAAAAGACAGCATGACTTGGCAAAGCCTGTCACTTTCATCTAGAAAAAAATACCACAAGCAAGAAAAGAGAGATAATAAGGACAACTCTGTTAATTTTTTAAAAAGATTTTTTTAAAAAGAAGGATGAACAATTATCAGCAACTGTTACAAAATATACATCATGCCAATTATTTTAAACGAGCTGGAGAGGAAGATCTATGGGTCAAACTGGAGAGGAAGGTCTATTTTTTAATTATTTAAAAAATTTACTATCTTCTAGCAACAGCTAAAGACCTACTTCTTCCTTTTTACTACAGGGCAAGTAAGCACAAATCACGCAAGCAAGCGAGCCAAACCACATACCAAAGAGGATGGCTAAAAACAAATTTCCTTCATGACTCAAAATTCCAGCAAAGGTTTTTGAAATCTTGCTCATATTGACATAGGTGAGATATTTTGGTGGTCAGAATTTTCCTCAGTAGAATTCCAATAGAAATACATTAATGGGAGGCTTGCTGGTGCCAGGTTACATCCCTTCATAATGCTACAGTAATTGAATACGCATGAAACTCTGGTGCACTGTGTGACATTGGAGTGTGCCACACACATGGGAGCTTCTAATAATGGATATTAGTGAGAACCACCAGCCAGTTGCCACAGTAATCAGAGTATTTTAGCCAAATAATAACATTATTATTTGTTTATATGTCAGACTGTTCTGGATCAGCCAATAAAATTTTCTCCCATAGGAAGCCACTTTTTTATTGTTAAACAATCAAACAATTTTCTTATTTTCTTTGGAGTTGTTGAAGAGATCTTGAACTTGGACTGGGCAGAGCTAAGGATGGTTCAGTGGTGGAGCACAAGCTCTGCTTGCAGAAAGTCCCAGTTTCAATCCCTGGATTCCCCAGGTAGGGCAAGGAAAGAATCCTGCCTGAAACCCTGGAGAGCTGCTGGCAGTCAGTGTCAACAATATTGGGCTAGATGTACCAGTGATCTGACCCAATATAAGGCAGCTTCCTCTGTTCCTAAGACTGCGTGTGTGTTTGTGTGAGTGCACACCCTGCTTTCACCTACATCCTTTATACTCAAGCTACCAAGACTGAATATGTGTTATCTGTATTTTTCCTATGATAAGTAATATGTTTTCTTACCAGACATATATGAAGAAGCCATCTCTTTTTTCTTTTTTTAATTATTATTATTATTATTATTATTTATTTATATACCACCATCAATGTACATGGTGCTGTACAGAGTAAAACAGTAAATAGCAAGACTCTGCCGCATAGGCTTACAATCTAATAAAATCATAGTAAAACAATAAGGAGGGGAAGAGAATGCAAACAGGCACAGGGTAGGGTAAACAGGCACAGGGTAGGGTAAAACTAACAGTATAAAGTCTGCACAACATCAAGTTTTAAAAGCTTTAGGAAAAAGAAAAGTTTTTAGTTGAGCTTTAAAAGCTGCGATTGAACTTGTAGTTCTCAAATGTTCTGGAAGAGCGTTCCAGGCGTAAGGGGCAGCAGAAGAAAATGGACGGAGCCGAGCAAGGGAAGTAGAGGCCCTTGGGCAGGCGAGAAACATGGCATCAGAGGAGCGAAGAGCACAAGCGGGGCAATAGTGTGAGATGAGAGAGGAGAGATAGGAAGGAGCTAGACCGTGAAAAGCTTTGAAGGTTAACAGGAGAAGTTTATATTGGATTCTGAAGTGAATTGGAAGCCAATGAAGAGATTTCAGAAGCAGAGTAACATGGTCAGAGCGGCGAGCCAAGAAGATGATCTTTGCGGCAGAGTGGTGAACAGAAACCAACGGACTGATGTGAGAAGAAGGAAGGCCAGAGAGAAGAAGGTTTCAGTAGTCCAACCGTGAAATAACCAGTGCATGAACAAGCGTCTTGGCGGAAGAGACAGACAAAAATGATCGAATCCTGGCAATATTATACAGGAAAAATCGACAAGTTTTAGCTACTGCCTCCTTTATGAGGAATAAAGGAGAGCGAGGAGTCAAATATAAAGCCAAGGCTACGAGCTTCCTTGACCGGAGTAAGCGTAACATCATTGACAGTAAGAGAGAATGAGAGATGAGGAGAAGGTTTAGGAGGAAAAACGAGCAATTCAGTCTTTGCCATATTGAGTTTCAAACGACGATGAAGCAGCCAAGCTAAGATATCTGAAAGACATGCCGAGATACGATCGTGAACATCAGGAGAAAGTTCCGGAGATGACAGATATAGTTGTGTATCATCGGCGTACAGATGATATTGGAGGCCATGAGATTGAATAAGCTTACCCAAGGGCAACATGTATAAGGAAAACAACAACGGGCCAAGCACCGAGCCTTGCGGAACCCCTACTGAAAGGGGAAAGGAGGAAGACGAGCTGCCATTAGCCAACACGCTGAAAGAGCGACCCGCTAGATAGGAGGCAAACCAGTTATAGACAGAGTCACAAAATCCAAGGTTATGAAGGGAATCTAAGAGAAGATCATGATCAACCGTGTCAAAGGCTGCAGTTAGATCAAGGAGAATAAGAACGGAATAATGGCCTTTAGACTTGGCAGTAAGGAGATCATTGGTGATCTTAGTAAGGGCTTTTTCGGTGGAATGCAGAGGATGGAATCCAGATTGAAGTGGATCCAAAGCAGAGTTACTAGAAAGAAAGTCAAGACAGCGAGGTAGACCGCCCGCTCCAGGATCTTTGAAACAAACAGCAACAAAGAGACAGGTCGGTAGTTAGACAGAGATAGCCTATTAAGAGTAGGTTTCTTGAGAATGGGAGAGACTGTAGCATGTTTAAAAGCAGAAGGAAATGATGATGATGATGCTTGTGGCACAGTGGCAGGGTTCTGGGCTGGTGCTGGCTGAACTGGGCCTGCTGCTGGAAGAGTCTGTTGTTGCTCCTGGGGTTGCAGCAGCGGCAGATGGGGGGCAGCACAGCAGCACAGCAAAGGGGAAGAAGGGGGCCACCATGAGGCTGGGAGTGCGGGCGGCCCCCTGCCATCACCCCAGCGACTGCTGCCCGGTTCTCCCCAATGGAGAAGCTCAGCTTCAAAGCAAAGGCCCTGATGGGGGTGGGCCAGCCAGCCAAGAGAAGGCACAGATGGGGTGCGGGAGAGGCTGGGGAAGGTCGTTGCCAAGGAGACGCCCCAATAGCCGTGAGAGCCGCGTGTTCCCAAACGTGGAAACACTCGGCTTAAGACCCGCCAGACCTGGATGGAGGAGGTGGGCGGGTCTTAAGCCGAGTGTTTCCGCGTTTGGGAACACGCGGCTCTCGTGGTTATTGGGCGTCTATTGGGGCTCCCCTGGCTTCTATCGGGGCCTCTCCTTGGTCCCCATGGTGACGACGACCAAGGAGAGGCCCCGAAAGAAGCCGGGGGAGCCTTTTTCCCCCGGACAAAAGGGCGGGGGGGGGGGGGAGGCCATTTCCGGCCAGATGCCGATTTCCCCCCCCCATTTCCGGGCATGTCCGGGCGAATCCAGACATATGGTTATCAGATCATCACAGCTCAGGACTGTTAAGCTGCTGGATTTCTGAGCAAGACGGGTTCCTGCCCAAACGCGCTATGTGAATTCACACTCCTGCTGCTGCTTCAGTAGCCAGAGCTTCGTCTAGCCCCTCTGGGAATGTGAGCTGTCTTTTTGCAAAACAGGCACTTTTTCAGGGCCTCATCACAGAAGCCACAAGCCAGGCAATCACGCAGCATTGCTTCCAAATTTGGAAAATTGCAATGCTGTGCCAAAGGTCTAAGCTCAGCAATATACAATGAAATACTTTCTGTTGGGTCTTTGTTGCGTTTATATTAAGAATGACGTTGTGCTGTTCCAGATGATTTGGGGGAGAAATGCCCTTGTAAGGCAGCCAAAATATCCTCATGTGGTGTATTAGCAAGTTGTGCTGGTGGAAGGTGTCCTTCCCACAAACATTGAATAATGTTTCTCCTGTGGATTTGTTATACCATTTGCTGTAAAATGAAACGCCCGGCTGGCTGTGTTGCTTTCCCATATGCTGGGCAAAACAGGGTCGATTGCTTCAATAAGTCCCCATGTAGCCACATTCCACACAATGTGCATGCTGATGGTAGTGACTTCAACAAGGTTTCAGGTGAAAGCTTAATCTAGGTTTCAGCAGATCAGTGTTCTTCCTCTCCCTTCCTCTAGTCCACGAGGAAACACACTGAGTAGCTCAGAAGCATCTTACCTGCATTGCCTGTGAAGTATATCATGAAGAAAAGACCGCAGAAAGAAGCAAAGTAACAGCAAATTTAATAAATAAAGCTTATTGGGAGGAGGCCATGCAGCATATTGCTATCGGCAAGGCTAAACAGAAACTGAAAGCTCAGTGCCTGACAGCTCACTTCTTGGCATGGGACGCCATGACGGATGAAGACAATGCAGATTTCCTCACATACAGTCAATAGGAATAACTCCGCTTATGCAAGCTGATGTAAGTTAGATCAGAGATGTTCTGACTTCTTGCTGCACCTAAAGGCTGCTGTAGCCCAACCCTGTGGACTGGCTGGAATCTCCTTGCCTTCACAACAGCCTGCAGTACTTGAAGAAGATATACTTCAGGCAGAGGTTGTATCTTCTTCTCCATTGATCAGCAGTAGTGGAAGATGAGCCTCTCACCTTCTTGAGGATCTAGATGTTCATCAAGGGAAGTCTATATAGGGTTGATGTGTGTGCTTGGATGGGTTTATTGGATGCATCTGATTGTGCAAGTGATGTGTATTTGCATATAGCTAATGCTCATAGCCTTTGGAATCCATGCTGAAAACTGAGGGTATTGTGGGGTCAGTCTGGAATATGCCATCTGCCTTGGTGGAGGGATTCACAATATGATAGCCCCCTCATTTGATGTGTGCTTTTCTTCCTTTCAGTGATATGCCAAAATGCCAAGCTAGAAGGTCAGAAATGTCCTGCCTAAGTCGGAACATGTTCCTAGGGAACAATGTATGGATCTCTAATGAAGGCCTGAGTGCAGCCTTCACTAACCTGGTCCCCCCCACCCCCACCAGCAGATGTATATGTCTTCAACTCCCATGCTGGCTGGGAATGATGGGAATTGTAGGCCTACACATCTGGAAGCGTGCCAGGTGGGGGGAGTCTTCCCTAGTGAGCTTGTAGCATGGAGGCTAAGCAGAGGACACATACAAGTGTCTCCATTCTGATGATAATAAAACTAAATAAACAAGGAATGAATGAGTGAAGCGCAAGATATCCCATTGATTTCCACAGATGCCTGTTGTTGTTTTTAACACTGGAAGCTGGGGTCATCTGGATTTTAAGGACAGACCATAAGACCAGAGCTATACTATTCATAACTTTATGATTTTTAAGGCTGCTTAGAGAAGAACTGAGCAGGATGGGTGGTGAGATGGGCAGGCAGTACAAAATAGTTGGCACAACTGGTGTATGTTTGTTTTTGCTATTGCTATTTCATTTTTGTCATTACAGGCAGCCAAAAATAATAATACTTAAAAACAAACAAACAGAGACTACAAATTGCACACAAGTGACTTAGGAGCTGTCTACCCATTCTTGATATAGGGTTGGTTCCATATTTAGTTATATTTAGGACAGAGCCATTGAAATGAATGGGATTTTTTTTTCATGATTAACTTCAAGTCCCATTAATTTCAATAGGCCTATTGTAAATATGACAAAATCTGAAACCAACCCATAATCTTACTATGGAGCAAAATGTTTAAACAAGATAACTGCAGAAAGAAAAACTAAGGTATCACACACACACACACACACACACACACACACACACAAAATTCCTAGGTACTTCATGAGCACTTTTATATTTTGCAGGGAGTTCTGACAATGCTATGCATTTCAGGCTTCTAAAAATTACATTGGTGGACTTAAAAGGTGGGCACTTCCATTTGTAAAAAAAAATATTGTCCAAAAGAATTCTGTGGGGAATTGTTTGATAAATGTACAAAGAACGGACATTTGGGTGCAAGGCATTTTTTTTTACATTAAAGTAATCATTCCAGTAGTGATCTGTCTGTCTACAGATGTCATATTTAGCTTACCACTGAGACTAGAAGTAGAATAAAACTGAGTATCAAGATTCAGAAACAAAAGAAAACAAGATATGTCTAATCTCTTTGAAGAAAATATCATATTGTTTAGTCTGTCTTTATCTTTGGCAAGTTAGCACAGAATATTTCTTTAAGCCCATGAAGTAGAAGCTTGTGCACCATACTCAATACAGTCTGAGTCAAGACACCTTGTTAGTGTTAAGCAAAACCAGCCAAATACATCATGGGGACTTCTACAGCCTTGGCTCAAAGACCAACAAGACCGAGATGATACACTGTATTACATATTTACATTACAAACTGTTAGCTGCTTGTTTGATCTGGCACAGAGTCTTCATGTGATGCATCACTTTACGTGGATGTTGATACTAGAATCAACAGTCTTATCGTCATCTACACCACATTGTAAACACCCTTCTGCTATATCTTATCTCTTAAGTAGAAATAACAATATTGCATGTGAGAGTGAAGTGTTTAGATACAATTTTCAAGAAGTGATATACAAAGACAGAATTATCACTTTGGTTTTCTGACGTAAGGAAGCAAAACTTGCCAAATTCATGAAATCTATACATGTGTTCCCCCCGCCCCGTTTTCATCATTATTTTCTATTTCATGCTCAAAATATTCCTTTCAGAATGGTTCAGAATAACGAGGAGGAGGAGGAGGAGGACGATGACGACGTGACATCATGGTAACCAACATAGGGGCCAGTGCAGTCACTACCTCAGCTGGAGCACTGATTTATTCCACACAGTATTTCTTTTTTTAAAAGCCTATCTAGCAAAGTCTGCAGGGTGGAAGGATGAGGAGTATCACCTCTGCTGCTCCTCTCACCCAGCATTGGATGATTGGGTGCCTCCTAGTTTGGGTAGGGTGACCATATGAAAAGGAGGACAGGACTCCTGTATCTTTAACAGTTGCATAGAAAAGGGAATTTCAGCAGGTGTCATTTGTATATATGGAGAACCTGGTGAAATTTCCTCTTCATCACAACAGTTTAAAGCTGCAGGAGCTATACTAGAGTGACCAGATTTAAAAGAGGGCAGGGCACCTGAAGCTTTAACTGCTGTGATGAAGAGGAAATTCCCCCAGATTCTCCATATATACAGATGACACCTGCTGAAATTTCCTTTTCAATACAACTGTTAAAGATACCGGAGCCCTGTCTTCCTTTTCATATGGTCACCCTAAGTTTGGGGACTTCTGATCACAGTAGGCGCAATCCTATTGATGGTGCCCTCTGTGACTGGAAGCTCCCAAAGTTGGGACTTAACATTAGAGGTTAAATTTGACAGCTTGAAGTGAGCCCAGAAAGCAATTGGCAACCATGCAGGTCTTCCACGATAGGGCTAATATGGTGCTGATACCATGCACTGCTTAGCAAACTAGCTGTCATAGATTCAGGACAGATAAAAGCAAGTACTTCTTCACACCATGTAAAGTTAAACTATGGAATTCACCACCACAAAATGTGATGGCTACCAGTTTGGATAGCTTTAAAAGGGGATTGGATAAATTCATGGAGGGTAAGTCTATCAATGGCTACAAGTCCTGATGGCTTTATGCTAGGGCTGTGCAGTGACCCCCCCCTCCACCTCAGAAGCTGGTTTGGAGCCCCTGAAGCAGCCCCAATTAGCCTCGGGGAGTGCTTCGTGAGTTGCCTGACTCACCTCGGTGCTGAAGCCAAGGTGAGATTCAGGCCCTTCGAGACGACTTGGACTTTTCTAGATGCTGGCTGTGCAGCTGGCACCCAGAAAGGCCTCCCTATCCCTGCTCTCCCTGCTGCCATCATCGCTGCCTCCTCCTCCTCCTCCTCACTCCTGCCAGCTTCTGCCTCATGTGAAAATAACCAGGCCGCACATGTTTTTAGGATATCGCGGGGGCTCTGAGTGATTAGTACCACTATGGCCACTGTAGTTTGTAGCCATAGAGGTACTTCCTCTATGGCCACATACTATGGTGGCCATAGAGGCACTAATCACTCAGAGCCCCCGCGATATCCTAAAAACATGTGCGGCCTGGTTATTTTCACATGAGGCAGAAGCTGGCAGGAGTGAGGAGGAGGCAGTGGCGATGATGGCAGCAGGTAAGGACCACCCAGTGCTGCTCTGAACTGGCCCAAGGCACCACAAAGCTTCGAAACCGATCGGCTTTGGCTTTGGGGCACCTCAGGCTGAGCAGGAACCACCTCAGAAGCGAGGTGAGGCAGGTCAAATCAGCCCACCTCGCCTCAGATTCGGGGCCTTGGTCCAAGGTGGTGCACAGCCCTACTTTATGCTACTTCCAGTATCAGAGGCAGTTGCTGGGGAACATGGGCAGGAGGGTGCTGATGCATTCATTACCTTCTTGTGGGTTTTCTGTGGGCAGGTGGTTGACCACTATGTGAACAGAACAGCCCCGGATCTGATCCAGCATAAATGTTATGTTCTTATGATCTTTTCCTTAAAAATACATACATTCAAATGTAAGCTTGGCAATCCTTTCAAGAGAAATCGAAATTTGAGGGAAGAGAATAGACTGCTGGTTTGCAGACCCTGCCTAATAGGAACAAACCAGTAATCTACCAAATGCAGTGGTGAAATCTTCACTGATTTCAATGGTGCTTCAACAGGGGTTGTGTACAACCATAGAACTTGTATAATCTGGGCTCAAATATCATTTCTCCGGTACAAACTTGAAACTATAGAACATCTCCACTTCCTCCCCACAAAATGCCATATCTTTTTTTTCCTTTCCTGGTGCAAGGGCAGGGGGAGATGTAGAATTCATTAGTGCCCTTTAGCTTTTTAAGGCTCCCTTTGCTTAAGCAACTTGCATTTCTGACTGCCTGATTTGTATTTTCAGGTGTCCTACTTTACTGAGGATAAGTCTCTAATTAGGTGATCTGCCAACAGACAGTCTTCCAGACACCCCCTCTAGAAAGAGAACTTGTCTCTCCCCTAAGCCTGCTTATTATAGAGGAGCATGCAAGTGGCCAGGGAATGAAGTTGTTTGCATACGTCAGCTCTGTCTTGACATTAATTCAAAGACTACAGAGGCTTTCTTCAATTGTGCTGATGGAGATTGGGCATTGTTAAGCCCTGGCAGTCTTTTAATGCATGGAATGCTGTTTTCTTAGCAGTTCTTTTATGTTTATTCTTTGATCTGATATTAATCAAAGGGGTTCTCAAAAGTCCCACCTTCTAGCCTCAGTTCCCCGCACCCATGCTTAATGCCACCCTGTTGTTGTTGTTGTTGTTGTTGTTCTTCTTCTTCTTCTTCTTCTTCTTATTATTATTATTTATTTATTTATTTATTTATTTATATAGCACCATCAATGTACATGGTGCTGTACAAAGTAAAACAGTAAATAGCAAGACCCTGCCGCATAGGCTTACATTCTAATAAAATCATAATAAAACAATAAGGAGGGGAAGAGAATGCAAACAGGCACAGGGTAGGGTAAACAGGCACTGGGTAGGGTAAAACTTGTAACACTTCTTGAGAGTCATCCCTAACCTTGAAAAATATGTGCAAAATAGGATGTGGGAATGAAAAAGTGTGCATAACTGGCTTCAGTTCATACTAGTGAGACAAGTTCAACAGCTCCTAGATGTAGTAATTATACTGCATATACAGACCCTATTGTATTAGCTGCGCATCTCGGGTGGCCATATGTCCTACTTTACAGAGGGCAATCCTGGATTTGAAGGCATCCTCTGTTTGGGGGGCTGCCCAGTCCTGGTTTGGTTGAAAGTGGAAGAACCATATGGACGGAGGAAGAGAACAGGAGGGGCCTTGAAGCTGCCTATCAACATTGTGCTCCTGGACAGCAGACTGATCAGTCACACAGGTCACCTGGACACAGCGTTCCCCACTATGGTGAAATCTAATGTATTTCTACTTAAATTATAATCATTTCTAAATATGCATCTATACATATTAATTAGCACATGCAAATATTATGCAAACTGATGTCCTCTTTTGGTGATGCATAAGTGGCCACCCTAGCCAGACAACATGGCCCTGTGGCATTGTGTATATTTTTATTATATAAAAGAGACAAATGGCCTTTGGACCCTGTTGCCTATCCCTAGGATCTAGTATCACTTTGGCCATGTTCTCTGAAGGCCAGAGGCCCAATTCCTTTATGCATAGCTGTTCTGGAGTTTGTAAATCCATTTAGCAGCACCAGCTCTTCCTATTCGTCAGATTCCAATGTCTTTGTTTATCCTCCATGTCCCTGATCACTAACCTCCTTCTTACACCTGCCACACCCTGTTGCTCCTCCTGCCTGTGCATAGAAAATACCAGCAGGAGCTATGTTGCTTATTCTTTAACACTGTATTAGATTGGCTACAGTAAACATCATGTCTTACAAGATCTGGGCATCTCATAAACATCCTCAAGCATGGCCTCCCACAAGGGCAGGGAACCATTTTCTGTCAACCATTTTCTGCATGCATTCCCTCAGAGGTAATCTGTTTGAAGCCACAGTGGTGGACGGGACCAGAGCTAAAAGTAGGCATGCCCATTCCTTTTCATTCTCTGCCAGTCCATCTCTCTCTCTCTCTCCCTCTTCCTCCCTGCCCAGCAGACTCTAGGAGAAGGCCAGATTGTTTTGCCACCCTGACCTACAAATTCCCCTCAGTTTTTCTTCCTGGTAGTGGGCTTACACGCAGGTGAGGTGGGGTTGGCCTCTGGGCCTGGGTAAAGTGTTCTCCCCTATGCTTGGTCCCTATATACAACAGATATGGTTGGCGCCTTGTGCCACGTGTCTTCCGCCCAACTTCTACTTTGGTAAAGTTTATGACACTTTTTCCAGGGATTTCACTAATGTGATGGGAAGAAAGGGACTCTCAACAGACGACTCAAAGTATAATTTTTAAATTTATCAGAATAAAGTGGCTGTAGTCAATTTCAATCTCAATTACACCTGCACAAGATCTATCACCAGTTTCGACTTGGCACAAACACCCTAGGGGAATCCTGGGAGATAAAATATGGAAAGGAGGGTCGATTTCCTGAAATCCTGTAGACTGAGAGGATGGAGAAGCTCTGAGATTTAGCACAAAGTATTATTCTTTTTGCATTCTTGATAATAAAAAGGGCTTTGTCCAAAAATAGAGGAAATATCATGTAAAAAGAAAGAATACATAGGGGAGTAGCATCTCCTTATCTTAGAAATATTGCTCATATGGTACTGCCGAGATAAGTGAAAACTTAGATTATTTGCCTTCTGAGAGTGACATAAAACTATAGTTGGTGAGAGACCGTTAAATCTTATATGAAGTTTTTCCCCCTGAACGTTTTCTCCCCCCAAAGAATTATTTGTGCTTGAATTGTGTTCATTGGTCCCCTTTCCCTCATTCTTCACAGCATCTTCACTTTGTTAATGTTTTGACTCTCTCTGCGTGAACTCTGCCTATAGGATCCTATTCCTTTTTATTTTTTCAAGGAAAAAGAAAAATCTGACTTCATATCCTTGAGAGGATACGGAATGAAGTTGGGTGTATGTGCAGCAAAACTTTCACATTGCAAGGTATGAGATTCTTTAAGCTTATCAAACATGGAAAATGTGTACATGTACACACACACTGAATAGGATATAGTGAGAAAATCCTTCATTAATCAGATGCAATTTCAGCTTTATGGAAAGCATTACAGAAGCAAGTTTGTTTTTGGTAGCACAGGTAATCTCTACGTCAGAGGTGGGGACCCCCCTTTTTTATTTTTGAAGGTGGCATTCCCTTGGGGGGTAATCTGTTGGGGGCTCTATGCCAGTGGTGGGTAGGATCAGACCCAAAGGTCGGCGAAGCTACCCCTTTTCTTTCCTTCAGCCACCCCATCTCTCTCTTTGACTCCCCCTTCTCTCTACCCACCCTTCCCTGCTCCCACCCAGTGAGCTGCAGTTGGAGAGCCAGATCGCTCTTGCCAGAAGTAGGAAGTGATCGCTTGCAGAGGGCTTTTGAAATTAGGCTAAGGGCCTTTGGTTGCCCAGCCCTGCTCTATGCATTAGACCCTTGCAAATGTTAAATATCAGATGGAGACATTAGCCTCCGCTGTCCTTTGCATTAAAGGAAAAGAGACTCCATTCTCCAATCTTCTGGTGAGGACAACATAGGCCGTTGCTAGACGAGGAGTTAGCGCGGTGTGAGGCCCGGTCTCCCTCCTGTGCATCCAGATAACGCACAGGGGATTCCGGGGTCAGGCCAGGCTAAGTCCTTGCTTGAACCGGGATAAGCGGATTCACTTATGGCCCGGCTTTTCCGCAGCCCCGGCCTGAGGCCAGGGCTGCGGAAGGTCTAGCAGGGTCCGTGGCTTTTCCCGGCTGCTCTAGTAGCTGGGAGAAGCCACGGACTGGGCACAGCACTCCATAGGAGCGCTGTGCCCATCGGGCCGGGGGGGGAATCACGGACGGGGGCGTGGAGGGGGCATCGGACATGTCGAGAGGGCAGGGGACAGGCATGACGAGCGGGCAGTGGGCGGACATGACGAGCGGGCAGGGGACGGGCATGATGAGTGGGCATGGCGAGCAGGGGCGGGCATGGCGGATGGGGGAAAGAAGGATGGGAACAGGCCTTGCGGACGGGGGGAGGACGGGCAAGCGAGCGGGCGGGGGGGCATCAGGCATTGTGTGTGGGGAAAATCAGGGGCAGGGGGAGCGGGGGACCCTATATATATATTTTAAAAAACCTACCCTTTTCGGCGATGTGCTCCTGCGCACATGGCCCTTTAAGCGGGAAAAAAAATGCCAGACGCGATGGGGCTTTCCCTTGCCCCGTCGCGTGTTATGTCTGGAAAAGGGCGACAGCGCACGCTAGCTGTAGCATGCCATCGCCCCTCCTCCCAGATGGATTATGTGGTAGGTCTAGCAAGGCCCATAGTTTCACATAGTGTAGGGAAGTTTATTCTACAGTATGGAAAAGGTACCTATGCCGTTTGATTTCTCAATTTCCAGTGAGAAAGCAAAAACGTAAAGGGCAGAATAAACTTCTTGACAACCTTGTGATGCAGAAACATTTACTGCTACTCATTCCTGCCATGTCTATACAATGCTGGTTTGCCTCCTGATTCTGCCCAAACCCCGTAGCTTCACTGCCGCAAAGCAGCAATGATAGAGTTATATGTAGGAGTGAGTACAGACTATCCAGCCCAGGAAAAATCACAGTGCCAGTTAAAAAACAGCTCTTGCCAACTTCAGGCTGGAAGATAACGTCTGGTCTTGAGTAGGGAAAGAAGTCGGCCACTCTGCTAAGTGTCCCCCTCTCCTTCCTCCACCCCCCCACCCCAATAGAGGAAGGACCGAAACAAACAGCAAGTCACAATGCAGGTGCCCATCTTAAAAATAATATAGGAGATGGGGCTGGAGGAGGAAACAGCATTGTCAGCTGCCAGAGAAATTAAGACTCACAAAAAATGCAGCACTGGGGGCCATTCAGCTAGTCAAACCTGTCCTTTTCCCTGTGTTCATACACTTATCTTGCACTTTGACCCACCCCTACTAACGCCCACTTCCTTAACCCCAACCAAGACAGTCACTGACAGACAAAGAAACAATGTGGTAGGGTGACCATATGAAAAGGAGGACAGGGCTCCTGTATCTTTAACAGTAATGTAGAAAAGGGAATTTCAGCAGGTGTCAGTGGAAGAGGGTGAAATTCCCTCTTCATCACAACAGTTAAAGCTGCAGAAGCCCTGCCCTCTTTTGTATCTGGCCACTCTACTATAGCTAGTGTAGCTTTAACTGCTGTGATGAAGAGGGAATTTCACTCACTTCAATTGACACCTGCTGAAATTCTCTTTCCTACATTACTGTTAAAGATACAGGAGCCCTGTCCTCCTTTTCATATGGTCACCCTAAATGTGGTGACCTTGGAACAAAAAGTCACACTAAAATGACACCCCCAAAAAGCGCAGTTTCATGGTGGTGGGGAGCTTGATGTGGCTGCGAGTTGGTGGCTGCGTCATATAAACAATTCAGTGCCACTCAGTCGTGACACAGTATATAGGGAGTATAGACACAGCCCAAGGCAATCTCAGGCCAGAATTGTTACTACGGATTTTGATACCTATGAATATTCACCTCAGCAATTAATGTTCAAGTGATCTGAATATGCGAGGAAAAGTAAACGGGAGGGGAAATGAATTCTTCATTTGGAGTTAGCAATGAGGAATGCTCCGGCAACTTGTGTTGCTGTCTACCAGGGCCTGTCCTATTATTAGGCACAGTGAGACAACTGCTTCAGGGGCAGATACTGGGTTGTAGTGGCAGCAGCCCCCCCATCATTGCTCCTGAGCCCCCTAGACAGTCCCCTCTCTTAGAGGACAGAGCTGTGTGTGCAACATTACCTGTCCCAACATCCCCTAAACTACCCTGTTGACCTCAGCTGTTGCAGAGGACACTACTCTTTTGCCAGTGTTGAAGTAAAATTTAACTACCATTCCTATTGGCTTTTGTATGTGGAAAGGAGGTGGGGTGCCATCCTGTCCTTTTTCCTCAGGCAGCCAAATGTCTTGGTCTGGCCCTGCTGTTAGCCCGTTTCAGGATGATACTTCTAGAATTGCATCATTCCTTTAAATTCCCAGTTTAAATTATAAACATAATAAAAGCTTGATCATGACTCTGATTCTCTCAGTAGCCTGCAGCAAATTTCTCAACCTAACTTGCCTCACAGAATTGTTCTGCGGATAAGTGAGAAGACATGCGAAGCATTTGGAACAATCAAATGAAATATAGATATTTCAGTTCTTCTGTTTGCAACTTCTTTAAAAATAGGAATGAATCTTGAGTTGTCTTCTGTCCAAAGCTAAAACAAAACCCACTTGTTGGAGCTGCACCAATCTGCTATAACTGACAAATACTTGTTACTAGGTGGCCTTTAAGCACACATGTGTCTTTTATTATTATTATTATTATTATTATTATTATTATTATTATTATATTATTCAAAGCAAAATTTGCTGTATTGACATCTGATGAGCCATCTTAGATCAAAAATATGTCCTGTATAATGACATTGTCTGAAACAAGGGCCCAATAATCAGTTTTCCAACGCCCCCTTCCCCCCACCCCTGCCAAGGTCACCTGGTCAGCTTGTGATTACAGCAGCAGCTTTAGTGCTTGTTATTGTCCTATGCCTGTGGCAGGTCAATGGAAAAAAAAGTGCTTTAAACACCATAGCATCTGATTGTGCAATTCCTAAATCAGTGTCATTGATTATTCACACTGCCGGACCGCTCAAAGCTGGGGAAGTAATTAGGGCTTTTTGTGTGGATTATCCACTGAGAAAAGGTCAAATAACTACAAACAGTGCCAGAAAACAGGAGCCACCAAGGACCTCAGCATCCGTGATCGGTTAAGAAATGCTCAAGCAAGGGCTTGATAATGATGTGCTTATGCCAGGTTCTGCAGAATTTGATCATTCTGTCATAGAAATCCAATGAAGCATGAGTGATGGTTACTTCCACCCCCCCCGGAAGCGTGCTCCAGGTCCCTGACGCCTATCAAACAAGTTTGTCACACCAACTTGACTGAGAAGAATTTAAAAGGCAGTTTTTGTTCCAAAGGGAAATACGAATAGATATATCCATGTGTGTACATTAAAGTCATTCGTTGTCAAGCAATGGTAATGTCTAATTCAGAGTAAGGCAGCCATTTTCTTTTCTCAATAGTCAGACAGTTTTAGTCATTTCCACACCCTCCCTCTTGCTCCTTCTTTTTAGCTCTCTCTCTCTCTGTTCTCCTTCCTGCTTTTTCCCAGCCTTCATTGTAGTTCCCAAGCCGCTTTAATCCAAATATCTATTTCAGAAATGGTCATCTGCAAAAAGGATCAGTGCCTGCAGATGATGTGTCATCCCCCCACTACACCACCTAGTTGCCGAACTTTTGGCACGGAGATTATTTACGGATTTTAAATTAAATTTATATCTTGTCTTCTTTCCACTAAAAAGAGCAGCTAAAGGCTGCTAACAGTAAAATATAGATAAATGAACAGAGTTGTGATTAAATCATTAAATAAAATATCATGAAATGCCAAATATCATGCCAAAAGCCTGTCTGAATATGCCTGCTGGTAACAGAGACAGAGCTAGCCTGGCCTCCCTAGGCAGGGGGTTACAGAGCCTGAAAGCAGCTACCAAAAAGGCCCTGTCTTATAGTTATTATCACTGTTTCTTGCTTTCAGTTATAGTTACAGGCTGTACAGAGACATTCGGTTGTGGGGTGCCATAGAAATAGCATAAACAAACAAATAGGTAAGTCTGAAACAGTGGCTTTCTACTTTCCCTTTCACTAATGATCTTGATAAGGAATTACCCTGCTTTCTTACTTTTCTGATAGATCTGATCATTATTAAACAGTATGGAATGTGCTGAGGAAAGTTGAGTGATCTTCAGGGCCGGCACCAAAGTTAGGCATGGTGAGGTACTGGCCAAGGGCACACACTCAAGTTAGCATATCGGCCGGCAATAAGATAAACCACAAGAGGGCCCTTTATAGTGATGGCACCCCGATTGTGGAATGCCTTCCCCAGAGAAGCTTCCCTGGTCCCTACACTGGCCTTTTCAACATCAGGCAAAGGCTTTCTTTATTTTTATTTTGCCAGGCTTTTAACTCTTTATTTTTATTTTTAAATGTCTTAAGGCACAATCTCAGCATTCCACGGCCCAAACAGCAGTGCTGGAAGTTGTAGGACTTCTTTCTGTCCAAAAGTGCATGGGTTTGTGCCTTCCTTGCATTTTAGATCTTTACTCTGCTGGTGGCTTTTTACATTGGTTTTATTCTGTTTAAAATTTTAAAGGTTTTATATGACATGTTATCATGTTGTATTTTAGGTTTCTAATTTTTGTGAACCAGGCAGAGAGCTTTGGCTATTGGGTGGTATAGAAAAGTAATAAATTAAATTAAATAGGAATGCAGAAAGTTCTGAATCTCCTTTTGCTCTTAAAATCAGACCACCTTATTCCAAACTTATTTGTGATTGGGTTTCAATGAATGGATCTGACATAACCTTGTCGAATGTCAGCCTTAGATTGCCATGCTTTGCAATTTGGATAGGCATTATTTTCACCAGTAAAAGTGCCAACATTGTTTTAAATGAAATTCTTTTGTTACTGTGCAGATTTACTTGGTGCTATGATTTATGTGTTAAAATATTGCTCCTATAGCACACTTCTTATCACCCATAACTTTTCTCTCAAAATCTGCATTCTGTCGTATAATATAGTCAGCTTGCTTTTTGCAGACGGCCTGCATGTAGGCACAGAGAGGGTGCAATACATCAACACACCCTTTTTAAAGCACAAAGCAATGATGTATTCAATTAAGTTGGGAATAAAACTTCTAGGCTTCCTTACCATAAATCTTTTAGTAACCCGTCAACATCACATGTTCACTGAGGAAATAATACATGTCGTTCAGACTAAGAGGTTATTGTAGATTGCTGAGGGAAACATGAAATTCCGGAGGTTTCAGCAGTCCTGTGAAATCTTGCAACAGAGTTAGTGTACAAATTAGAAAAGGATGTAATATGTGACTAATGATACCTCCTGGGATACCTTTGCAGCTTATATTTACTGTTATGATCATGAGGCCCATTTAAGCTGCAGGAGTTGAAAAGAAAGGCCCAAGTAAAACACAAGCGCCTCTCGCTTCATTAGATGTGGCGGTAACTCGTGTTTCTGGAATTCTGGTGTTTAAGCGCCTAATAAAAGCGGCATACATCACGAGAACATACTCTACTGTTCCTGTAAAACACATTTACACCTCACCATCTGTGGAAGCGCCACAGTCTGAATAGCATTCTAATTCCTCCCAGATGGCATTTTCAAAGGGATAAGCATCAGAAAATACATGCATCCTGTCAATTACAGTGAAGTTCCATTAGCTTGGATCCAGACTTAGTCATACATAATGTAGAGCCATTGAAATCAATGGGACTTATGTTAGTCATGACTAATTTAGTTCCCATTGATTTCAGTGGATCTATTCAGGAATCAGCCCACTGAAATTCATGAACTTCTGTTAGCGATGGGTGACTAAGTCCCCATGCCATTGCTTTCATTAAGACTAGTCTCTTGACACAGGCCTTAGCTAGACCTAAGGATTATCCCAGGGAAATGGAGGGGTCATCCCTGCCTGCTCCCAGTATCCCCTATGTGCCATTTGGATGTACAGGGATGATTCCGGGACGATCCTGGGATATAGGCCTGGTCTAGCCTGTAACTGGATCGTGTCCTGGTCAGCGATTGACCCTATGTGTTTGATCCATGCTTAAGGCTCCATGCTTAAGGCCCTAAACATACATACAGTGGAACTTACTTCTGAGTAGATGTGCCTAATATTTACGTTATAAGTTAGCTGAAATCAGTTAGCTGAAACCATTGAAATCAGTGGAAGGATTTAAGTCATAACTTAAGCCCTATTATTTCAAAAGGAAACTAAGCACAATTAACTGTAGGGATGTGCAGAGCGGGTATTCTCTGCCCTGAAACCCCACCTCACCACCCCATGTTCCTTTTTGGGAGGTTTTCAATTAGACATAACACACACACACACACACACTAAACAGTCAAATAATTTCGGAGGTGTTAGACTGGGTGTGTCTCTGGTCTGAAATTTTTCTATGGGTTTAGAAGCAGCCAATCTCCGCTCTGGAAGATCGAATGCTCTGCAGATGTTTGCAGTTATCAGATCTTTACGGCGCGAAGCACACGCCCCTAATTAACTGAGTCTGGATCCAACCTAATACATTTAATTGTTTGTAAATAGGCAGCCAGATATTGGATGCACTGGCATGAGAGGGAGAACCTATGGCTATGAACTAGAGGGATCCCAGTGCCTAGGCAGTCTGCAGAATTTCAAATCCAGATTTTCAAAAGCCCTGCAAGGTGTGCAGGCTGCAAACAATGACTGAGAGTCAAGCTTCACATTATGTTAATTGCATGAACGCAATTAACACACTTTTTTTTAAGCCGCCAGTTGCAGTGCATGGCAAAGGGAGATATGGATTATCAGGTGCCATTTGTTCTGTTGTCTGCTTATTGACAGAAACAGATTTTTCCAATTTTGAAATCTGCACACATTTGCACTTGCGAAAATATATAAATTCTCCCCCAAATGGGCAAGTCACCCCCTCATGCACATTTTCATATTTTAGTCTATGGCGGAAGTGCACATTTTCATCTGGTGTATTATTATTATTATTATTATTATTATTATTATTATTATTATTATTATTATTATTATTATTTTCCTATGTCTAAATTTGCATAAAATTCTGGAAAGTAACAACATCAGTGACAAGTTGACGTAATCCATGTGACTCGGGAAAAGCTGGTCCACTGCGGAATTTGCAGGTCAGATTCATAGAAATCTGTACTCATTGGGTTCCATTGCAGATTTCTCCAAGATCCCTAATAGAAGTTTTCACCCGTGAGAGGAAAGAAATTATAATATATTGGTCCAAGCATGAGGAGACATCAGAGTGAAAAGAGTCCCTGATATCAGAGGTCTTCACTTTATTGTTCAATAACCTGGAAGCTGTGGTATCCCAAGCTGTGGCAGCTATAACATTGTGTGGGCTGCAAAATGTAGACATCCTATGAGAATTACTCCCAGTAAGCTCTATGGTGATATACCCCAATTGAGTGTTATTTGAAAATTGAATCCTTTCTCTCCTTTATTAGGCCTGCTTCTGCTGTAGCTCAGCCTTATGGGTCTGCCCAGAGGGAACAGAATCTCATAAAAATAAGATTGATATGTGTGTGTTGTCTCATTACAGTCCCTCATAGATTAGCAGCGTTGTCTGCCTTTGCAGATGGGAAGCTAGAGAGTTCAACGGTTGTGCTGTAGGAGAGGAAATATTCCTGTTAATGTGACGGGCTGTGATCTTGGGTGACCAGATGACCAACTGATCCCATGGTTAATGTGGGGAAGTTCACTCGCTTCTCAAATGGCTACTAGTACACAGATTTGACCCCTACATTTTCAGTTGTCCTACCACCTAGAGCCCTGCGGCCCTCATCACTGCCACAGCAACTGGCTCTGCAAGGAGGAAGAAGCCTCCTCTGTGGGTCCATCTTCATAATGGTGATCGACATCAGTGAGTAAACATTACATGATATCATCAAGCAGGCTGGCCATGTGAAAACAACCAATTAGAAAGGGGGCAAAATGTTGTTATGCATGATAACACGCCACAGTATATGATTCCAAACTTCAGCTCCCAACATGCCCCTTGATATTTGCGGAAAACCCGTATACATTGTGGAAAACCCGTATACATTGAATGAGGTTTTGTATTAAAGGACAACTCTTATCCAAGCTTGCATGGACAGACTTGTTACTTTCCAAGTAAATAATGAATTCACTTAGGGTAAGTTTGCCCATTACAAATTACTACCAGTTTATAGTAGGAAGCATGTCTACTGAGAAGTACGCATGAGCAGTATGTCTACTCACAAATAAGCAGGACAAGCCTTTGCATGTCTACTTAGATGTAAGCAGGACTGAATCACTCAGTAACACTCTCAAATAGCTTTCCAAATATCAAGCCTATGGATGTCTCTCAGAAGTAAGCATGAGCAGCATATCTGCTCACAAGTAAGTAGGACAAGCCTCTGGATGTCTACTCAGAAGGAAGCAGGACAAGGCTCAGAAGGAAGCAGGACTGAGGCCCTTTCTACACCTGCGGGACACAGGGGAGATGGTCCTGGGAGGTCAGGGCAGGACATGGATGATGTGATCTGAGTCCTTTGCACACAACTCATGTCGACAGCAGGCTATAACGCTGGTGTGATGGAGCTTTCACTCAACAGCAGCCTCCCTTTGCCCTGGTCCCACAGAGAAAAGCTTTTATTTCCAATCAGCAGCTGACTGGAGATTAGTGCTTTCTGCTGCTAACTACTGAGAAAGTGAGCCTTGGACTCCAGCTTCCATCAGTTTCAGCCAACATGGTCAATGTTCAGTCCAGAGTGCCACAGATTGCAGAGTAATGCAAGCAAAAATATAAATAAATCTCCAGTCCTGAGGACCTTACAATCTAAATTTCAAGAGTAAGGGAGCCAATAGAAGGACAGGGAGAAGTAAGGGGGGGGGAGGGAAAGGCAAGAGGGGGAGGGGAAGAATATTTGCAAATGCAGTAACATGCTTATACAGCACAACTCAATGAATATTTACTCAGAAGTAAGACCCAATGCATTCAGTAGCACTTATTTCCTAGTGATTTTTTAAGTCTGTAGCCTTAGGCTTCAGTATAGGGTTAAGCCAAAGGCTTCACAGAAGCAGTGAGCTGTGAGAAGGGGCATGTCAGAAACATGTGAAAAACTAGATTTGGAGCCATTAAAAGGAAATACGCATAATAGAAATGAAGAAAACCAAATCAACCATCTGGAATAAAGTGGAAAACACATGCACACACACACACACACACTCCTATTTCAGCTAATGAATCCTACATGTGGTGGAAACAGCTGTATGCTTTTTCTATCAAATAACAGCTTACTCATTGAATTTTCCAGCATAATGTTGTCCTTTCGTGCTGTGGTCTTGATGGGCTATAACCTGGGGAGGGAGGGGGGATCGAGGGACAAGGAGGAAGTGCTGGGAGATGGTGCTGACGCAGGAGCCATTTCTGCCCGTGATGATCATGTGTATTCATAAATATTTTACAAGTGCAGCTTTCAGACCACTAAATTTTACTGTCACATTAATGTGACTTGCAAATTTACAGCATGGGCATTTATGGGTTATGAAAGTCGAATATATGAAATGATGTCAGTAAAAATTTTATGTTTTGAAATGGTATCCCTCGTATAGTACATCCTTACTATAAGGCTGTATGTAGAATAAACACACACACACACACACACTATGAGTGTGTCACAGCTGTGTTTCTAGTATAATTCTACAATTCATCAGGTTCTAATTCCATTGGAGAGAGCCATAAATATTTCCTGTACAACACATTCTATACTGTTAGACAATATATTCATGGCCGATAATCACAAAGAAGTATTGAAGAAGGTTTGCATAGTATGCAGTGTACTTTCTTGAACCCTGCTATATTTTGTTGCCAGGATTACTGGAATGTTAAAATAATAGCTGTATAAATTGAAAACTTTTCTAAAGCTGGCAGCATATTCCAAAACAGAAAACTATTAAAGGCAAACAAAATCTTTTCATTTTATGCTCAGTGCCATTGATAAAAACAACAACATTGAGCTTTTCTTCACGGAGCTATTGATCCGCTGTATCTACTTTTGGTTTCATTGCAAAATTAAGATCTAAGCACTACACAAGCATTTCCTTTCCTGCTTTTCTGCTACATAATCTCTAGATAGCACTGTGGTATAGTGGAATAGCACAAACACAAAAGAGGAAATTGTACTTTCTTTCGCTTTCACAATTAAATGCTGCATTTTCCCTGCTCTAAAAAAACCTTGCTGAAAGTGCTGGTTAGACTCAGAGGTGAAACTGGGTGGTCACAACATTGTCTAAAGACCCAACTCTGAGTAGGGAATGATGAGCACATGATAAATGCCTTGTGTAAAAAAGCCCACTGGGAAAGGAAAGCCTGGAAAAAAGAAGCATCACACTCTTAGGGTGCTTCCATTATTCTGCTTCATTCATGGATTTTTACAGGGGTCCAGGCATTGCTGTCTTCCATTTATAGTCCTCCTGTGTTTTCTCCCATTTCTCCCATCATTTTTCTTATTATGGAAAATCGCTTAAGAAAGAAAAGTGGAATAGCCGCATAATGCCCTCTGATTGTAGGAGGGCACTGTAGGGACTCTTCCTTTAGGAAGCACTTTCGAGCTCAAGCACACTTACTTATGAGTAAGTGCAATCACTGTAATGACTTAAGGGCTGAGGCTGGCCACCAAGAAGGTGCCAGCCAACAACAATGCAGCCCCAAATGCAAAGCTAACTATTAAGGTGCAGGAGGTGAATTTATGCCAAATGATTACCTATTTATCTACCTATTTGGGTTTGCTGGGAATTTAAATCGAGGGAGGGCTTTCATGATGCAATCAGCCTGCCTCATTCACAGAATTTTACAGGGTGTGTGTGTTGGGGTTAGGTTCATCATTGACTTATAACCCTTCCATGTTTTCCTATTATGTCTTTAGTCTTTTTTTCTTACCAGAAAATCTGTTAGAGAGAAAAAGATGGAAGTGTTGTACAATGCCTTCCACTCAGTAATGCTAGCAGCACTCCACCTGAAAGCACCATTGTACTCAGAGACAGCACACCAAAGGAGAAACCATCTTCAAGCCCAAATCCCGGATCCTAATGACCACTTTGGGGGCTAAATGAAAGGCTTAAAACCCTTCTTGATGGGAGGGATTTGAGAATTGTGTGTTTGAGAGAGGACAGCAAGTGTGTGTGTGTGTGTGTGTGTGTGTGTGTGTGTGTGTGTGTGTGTGTATATATATATATATATATATATATATATATATATATATATATATATATTTGCATCCTTTCCTTTCTCCTGCACAGACTCTATTTGTGTAGGGTAGCAGATAAGAAGAAAAAGCATCCTATGACCCCCTACTCTCCTAGTTCATCTAGCCACCCCCAACCCCTTGGATTTCATACATTTGTAAACCTTACTGCAGATCTAATATCTTTGCAATGCTGCACTGCAAAACCCCAGGTACCAAGGAGCAGCTGGGGTCATGCAACAGTTGCTGTTGTGCAACTTTGTCTTTGGCACTGATCCTGCTAGTCTTCCCTTTGTGTTAAAAAGTGATCTCTGCTATTTCTCAGAGGTTTGCAGGTAGGAGATGCTGAATCAGTACACCTGAAGATCCTCCATCTGGAAGTGACCTAGGCTAGATCTACATGAAAAGTGGGATACAAATAAATATAATTAATAATAACAACAACAACAACAACAATAATAACAATAATAACAATAACAATAACAACAACAATAGTGTTGTTTCCTGCTTTTTATTCCACCTTATCCAAAATACTGCTACAAATGCCATTGTGTGTTCTTTGAGGTATAAATGTGCAAGAGGGATGTAGTGACTCCATGATGGGATCATAATGATTTGACACAAGGTGTAGATCTGGCCCAACTGAGAAGCACAAAACCCAAAAGAAATTCTAGAACAACAAAGAATTAAGCCCATAAAGAGAAAGGGAAGGTGGATATTTCAGATGCATTACACTTGGCCTTTTGTTTGTTTTTTAAATGTCCTTTATCCAAATTCCCAAATTTGTCAAGAGGGAAATCTAAGAAAAGAGAAGATAATCAGAGAAAGGAAGTTTTTCTTCTGGGATCTCTATGAAATGCAACCTGTTTGTTGCTGTTGTTACCTTTGTGTTGCCAGATAAAAGATCTAAATTCAACCTGAACCTGTTCATTTTTATTATTTCATATAACCTATTGATATCTGTTTCAAAAAAAAACATTGTCCACTAGGTATAGTGGAGATTCTCACCTCCAACTTATGTGAAACTGACATATGTGAATGGTACCTACTGCCCTGTGTCATCCGTCACTTGCGATTGTTGAAATGGCTCTGAACGGTTAGATGCTTGATGCTGTCAGTGTGTGAAAGTGGATAGGAACAGACAGGTGTGAAGGACAGAAAAGCACTGTGGTGTCCTAGAAAATATTCCACCCACATTTATCACTGAGCTTGAACTAAACGTTATGTCCGTTCCAAAAAGTCATGCAAAGCAATCCACTTCTATCAATTGACTCAGTAATTCAGGAAAAAAACCTTATCTAAAGGATGGTTGAGTAGGTTTTTGCTTTACATCTTGCAAGCAGTTTTAAGGCATACAAGCCGAATAAAATGCAATAGATGACTTTGACATTCTGGCCCCATATCCTTCTCTGTTTACAGAGGCAGCAGGATCCAAAGTTATATATTCATTTGTGGTTAGGCCTTTGAGAAAAACAAGTTGCTAGCTGATGCTACATGCTTAGACATTCTAACATGAAATGAAACATTATTCCAAATGACTTCCAGAAGGGTAGCAGCGTTTGTGTGCTGCAGAAAAACAACAACTAAGCATCTCATGGCACTTTAAAGACTAACAGTTTTATTGTGGGATAAGCTTTCATGGGCTGGAGCTCACTTCATCAGATGCATGAAGTGTTATCCTCAGTTGGCAGATATATATGCACATTTGTATAGACGGGGAATAAAATTGTAGACATTGGGGCCAAATGAACATGGAATGCATGAAGTACAGCCTGTGACAATCCTATGTGAAGCTTAAGCGTGTGCACTTGTATGCATTTGAGTGATGCATTGAAAAGCCATATGTCACAACAATATAACTAGAATAGGCAAAAGAGTGAGGATTTCACAGATATGGTACAAATACGTATTTTATGTATTTTATACTTACTGCTGGTCCCCGCCTCAATCAAAATGGAGAGGTGGGCAAGAAATGATGATGATGATGATGATGATGATGATGATGATGATGATGATAGCATGGTGTGAATAATATCCAAGAGAAAAGTAACATTAACATTTGGACAACCATTACCTTTTGCAGCTTGAAAACACTTTCCTTTCCCTTACTAATGATACTATAGGCAAACATTTTACCTTGATTAAAATTTGGATCCAGATAAAATAGTTTCTGGGCTGTCAACTGGCTATCTCTGCTTTAGAACAGCGGTGGACAACCTCTTGGGGTTAGGGGCCACATTTCCTCCTGGCCCCCCTGACACTGCGTTTGCCACCCAAATTCACTGGCACAGTGGTGGCAAAACACTGTGATTTTTCTTGAAATCAAGGCATGCAGAAAGCAGGCACCTTGTTTCCAAGCAAAACTGTACTCCTGGAGGCTTCTGGGACACAGTTTTGTTTGAAAACAAAGTGTGTGCTTCCCACATGCCTTGGTTTAAAGTAAAATTGTATATGTGGGAGAGAGGTTCCACTGTTACTAGGCCACTGAATTTTGATGGCAAATTCAGCAGCACAGCAGCAGTGGTGAATGTGGGTCTCAGAAAAGGCCAGGGGGGAGCCACGTGTGGCCCGCTTGTTGCCCACCCTGCTTTAGAGATAAAACAGACCCTTTGCTTCCTTTAAAACACCCATTGACTTTCAAAACCATGATTATGTTCCACAGTTGCTCCCTTTTTATCCTGTGCAAATACTTATTGTTCTTAATATTGCTCAGATAAAAGTTTGTTCGTTCTAATTATTCCCATAACTAGCCAGGCAAAATCTTTGTGGAATGGGGTGGTGGTGGTGGTGGTGGGAATAACTCCTTGTTTACTCCTGGTTTAAAACTCCTTGACCTAGGAGGGTGTGAACCCTCAGCTCAAATTCTACAAATTCTGTTCTATTTCCTGCCCCCATAAATGGACCCAGAGTGAATGGGATGTGCCTGCAAATGTGCATCCCAATGATCGTGTTTTATCCGCATTGCTATGGCTTTCAATGGAATATGCACGCTGAAGCAGTGGAGGCTTGTGGCTCTGATGTCAGTGGGGTTGGGATTCTGCTCTGGGTTATAGTCAGATCCAGTCAGGACTCTAAAGGAACTGTCCAAGCTACTGGACCTATTTTGGGGATAGGGTTCAGAACCTTGGATAGCCCCTTTAGAGTTCTGACTGGTTTTGACCGAAACCCAGAGTGTACTCACAGCCCTGCTGCTGACATTGGAGCCACCAGCCTCCACTGCTCTGATGCACATCTAAAACACCTTTCCATTGTAAGGAGTGCAATGCAGATAGACCAGAGATGTACATTTGGATGTGTATCTCAGTGTGCATGCTCTCTACATGCACATACCACATTGCTTTTAATGGAATGCTTGTTCCATTGAAATCAATCTACAATGTAAGCTTGGGATGAACTGTGAACATTTTCCCACAGGTCTGCATTTGTCTCCATATATTTGCTGCTATCTGGATAAAATGTCCATGATTTGAAACTTTATTTTAGAAGTAAGCATTGCTGAATTGGGGAGTGGCTGACACAATATTGTCACTTGAGTCTGAGAAAAATAACATCTGGTTAAGAGAGAGCATTTAGCCTGAGTACATGGAATCTTAAATCAGTCAAAGGGGATTATTTACTTCTCTCATAAATCTATAATGATAGCCCCATTATACATAATGGTTTGTGGTTTTCTTTGGTCAGCAAAGAGAAAAGCAACGGTAGTAAATAAGCATATGTGTGTGCAGTAATGCCCTCAACATATATCTTCATATGTCTTGTAAAGGTAGATGTAAATAATAATCTCCTATACTTAAAAGTGTTGTGTTATTTGACAGGTGGATTCAAAGTATAAATGAAATATTAACAATAACGAACAGCAACCCACTGTTATATTTTATTATTTATGCTCTTAGTAACATTTCATAACATCATTATCGTATTCATGCTCACAACAATATTCTGATGTAGGGCATTATTTGTCCCATTTTACAGGTGGAAAAGTATGCCTGAGAGACTGGGACTTGCCCAAACCTACCTAAGGGAATTCAAGACTCAGTTGGATTCTCCGGCCCTTTGTTGCCCATACTGCTTCAGTGTTGATTTCCTTCTTCTCCACATCAAGATGTTCATGGTGTCCTCTCCCAAATTGTTTTTGGTGACATAATATCTCCTAGTTCCTCTAGTGAAAAGATCAGGAAAACAAAAATCCAAATAGGGTCTCCAATTTGTGAAGGACATTAAAGTTTGCACTTCAAAAAATTAATCATAACCACAACCACCACCAACAACATACTACCACCGCCACTTTAGTGTCCTTATAGCCAGAACAGAATGTTTTTATTTAGTTGTATGTTGTGAAATATTTAATACAAACTTGAGAATATGTCAAACAGAACGATCCTATGCATATTTACTTGGAAGTAAGCGCCACAGTGTTTGATGGACCTTACCCCCAGGTAAGTGTGCATAGAATTGCACCCTAAAGTTCTGAAAGGCCAACTTGTAGCTCCCAAAGGCGCTATGGAATCGTAGGAGCTCCAGCGCAAAGCAAAACATACTGAAGCTATAAATGTCATGCATATGCATGATTGGTCACCTACTGGCTTATAGTCACACTCAACCTCCCGTAGTGACTACATGTGCACAGTACTCATGTATTCAATACTGACAGCATCTGTAACTCGGCCAATTGAATAGGGCCTGCCCAAGACATTCTGAAAAGGACAAGATTTTGCCCCCCTCCATGTACAGAAGCAGACTAAACTGGCAGCTGAATCTTACTCCAATGCTGGCTGCCTCTTCAGAGAGGGCAGCAGGGTAGCTTAGGGGGCACAGGCCAGGCTGTAAGGTACACATAAATCTCTGCCCTCCAATACCTTGCTGCCTCTCCCCACTGCCTCCCACCAATTCTGCTGCCGAGGCAGCTGCCTCACTCTGCCTAATGGTAGAGCTGTCCCTGCCATGAGTGAAGTGAAGCAGGACAAGAAATGTACCTATCTATTTGAAATAAGCATTTGGAAAAGTATTGCAAAGTCTTTCTCAAGTGGGTAGATCAGCATAAGAAGTGGTTTAGTATTGTTATTCTTCTTATTATTATTATTTATTTATTTCATTTCATTCCATTTCTATACCACCCAATAGCTGAAGCTCTTTGGGTGGTTTGCAGCAATTAATAAAGTAATAAAATACAGTATAAACATACAGCATAAACATTTACATATACAAACTTTCAAAGAATTTTGACCACTGTAAACAGTTTCAATAAAATACTAGTGCTGTTTAGATGACTGGCATAAAGGCCCCATCATATGCCACTAAATGCTATTAAATGCCTAGGAGTAGAAGGCAGTCTTAATCTGGTACCAAAAGGATGACAGTGGTGGCACCAGGCAGGCGTGAGTTGGGAGCTCATTCCTTAGTCGGAGGGGGGGGGTGTACCACTGAGAAGGCCCTCTCTCTTGTCACCCATAATAAATTGTTGCATGTGAATAGCTGTTTGGATACAGGGCAGGTTGTCTGTATGCAAGCAAAGGCCTCCCACCTACAGCCTGTGAGAGGTGAGGGGATGTCCGCAGTCCTCTTTATGTTAGAAATAAAAGCAGATTACAGAAGCAACCCATGTGTGCTTGCTGGAGGATTTGGAAACATCCCACAAACAAAGGATACTGCCTTATACTTTAAGAACGGGGGAAATTGTGGATGGGGGAAAGGGTGCGTGGCTATCTGGGGAACACCAGAGGGGGGCAGATTGGGACCTCAGCTGTGCCAGATCTGATCCCCAGGCCCTGGTCTAAACTGACAGCAGCTTTCTAGGCTTTCAGACAGGAGTCTTTCCCAGCCTTACACAGAGATACCAAGGGTAGAACCTGGCACCTTTTGCACGCAAGGCCTGCACTCAACCACTGAACTACAGCCCCATAGCCAGCTTTCTTCCCCCTAGACAGAATTCTTCTTGCTCACTATCATATCAATGCCACCACCTCTGGACTTGACAACTCTTGATGCTCAATGGCCTATGGACTTGTTCACAACTGCTTTGTGGGATGCATTAATTTGCCAGTAGGTGCAGTTTCTTCTTCCCCAGTATTGCAGGGACCAGGGGTGGACGGCCCTGCAGCTGCCAAACTTCTTTTTGACGTGCATTTGTAAATGCTAATCCTAATGAATGCATAATTCACAGGAATATGAGAGTGGTTTAATTATGTAAATGTTCTGAGTCCCTTGCATGAAAAATGTCATATGGGGAAAGTATTATTATTGCCAGTCTGCAAATGTGCTGATCAAGCAGCTTGGGATGTGTTTGCTAGCCGTGCTTCACTTGGTGATCTTTTTTCTCTCCTCCGCCCATATTTGTGCAAGATTATTCGTATCGTATCTTTAGCACTTTTATGTCCAAAGAGTTTTATCAGACTATTTCAGTCAACCATAGATAATCCCTGATATGTTCTTTGTATTCATCATCAGGACCTAAGGTTAAGAAGAAAAAGCCACCATCAGCATAAAAGCCATGAAAATCCAACTCATCTTGATTGAAGCACTCCACAGACTCCACCACACTCAGGGCTGGGCCAAGATGTTTTGCTACCTGAGGCAAAGGATAGGACGGTGCTCCCTTCTTTCCATGTACAAAAGCCAGTGGAGGCTGGTGGTCCTGATTTTGGTGGGGCTGTGAATCCTTTCTGGGTTTTAGTCAGAACCAGCCAGAACTCTAGAGATATCTGAGGTGCTGAACCTATTTTGGGGCTAGAGTTCAGCACCTTGGATAGCTATTTTTAGCAACCATAATGTGTGAGAGATGCTCACCACATCACTGCCCACATCACAGGAGCTTTAATCAAGATATCTATGTAGACTAGACAGCTATGGTGGAAATGTTAAAGAAACCTCTAGTGCTTGAGCATTTTCTCCCATTTATGTTCATTGTGGTCTCACAAACTGCCAGGAAGTACATTGCACCAGTAGAGGCTGGTGGCTCCAATTCAGTAGGGCTGTGAATACTTTCCAGGTTTCAGTCAGAACCAGCCAGAACTCCAAAGGCTGAACTTATTTTGGGACTAGGGTTCAGCGCCTTGGATAGGAATGTTGCCATGAAGAACCTTGATGGTGGGCCTTCTCTGTAGCAGCACCCACCCTCTGGAAAAAAAACCCTCGTGTGGTTCAGGAGGCCATAAATATAATATCCTTTAAATGCCTCCTGAAAACTTATCTGTTCACACAGGCTTTCCCTGGAATGTAACTTATCTGATTTTATATTTATTTATTTATTACATTTATATACTGCCCCATAGCCGAAGCTGTCTGGGCAGTTTACAAAAGTCAGAAACAATGAACACTAAAAACAAATATACAGAAAATTAAAAGTATATAAAAATATCCATTTACAACAGCTATTCTGGGGTCAGTTATTTTCTTAAACTTTTAACATTTTAAATTTATTTGCATACTTGTTGTATTTTGTGGTTTTAATTGTCCACTGCCCAGAGAGCCTCGGCTACTGGGCAGTATAAAAATGAAATAAATAAATAAATAAATAAATAAATAAATAAATATTTTAGAGCTCTGGCTGGTTCTGACTGAAACCTGGAATGGATTCCCAGCCCCATTGAAATTGGAGCCACCAGCCTCTACTGGTTAAAGGATACATCAACACTGGCAACATGATAGCACACTCCATCACACCTGAGGGCAGCAGGCTAATTTAGGGCTATGGCTATGTGGCTAACACAAGAGAGGGAAACATCCATGAGGCTCAGGAGGGACAGACGTGGGGGGGAGGGGGCTGTTGCCATTGTTCTCTAGTGTCTACTCCCTGAGGCAGTTGACTCACTCTACCTAACAGTAGTGACTACACTGCTCTCATAGGTAGAAATGGATCTACCTATCATACCTAGCATCCATTTGCACAATTGCCATTGTACTGTTTGCAGAACAACGTTCCATATTATCAGACCTTGTTTTTTATGAGATGTTTTCCCAAGGCCTCAGCAAAACAATACATAAAAATGCAGAAGGCATTCAGCCTTGAATGTTGGCTTGAAACCCTGCTAATGTCTTGAGGGTGAAATGTCTCCAGTGACATTCAAACCCAGCACTGCTTTCATTTTCACTTCATCCCATACAGATGGTACAGTTGTATTAGAATATAGAACAGTGGTCCCCAAAGTGGGCGGTACCGCCCCCTTGGGGGCAGTGGGATTGCATAGGAGGACATTAAGAGGCAAGGGGGCGGCAAGTGGGCGCTTAGAGGCAAAGGGGCAGCAGGGGGGCGCTCAAGGTGGTCTTTTCTGAGAAGCGCCTCTCCAGAAGGTCTTAAAACCCAGGGACATTTTTATGGGAGAAGGTAGTTTGGTCCCAAGCCATATAGGGGAAGAATCCACACATGTATTAATACTGTTTAAGAAGAGTCCTTTTAACGGTGAATTGAAATGTTTCAAAAGCACCGAAATGCTAATAGAGACATACCCTGCTTGGTGTGCCCTGCCCTGCCGGCTGCAAAACAGAGGCGTTCGCTATCTTTTCCCTCCCTCCCTCGGCAAGCCTGCGGCGGGTGCTTCCCATTTAAAGGGGCAAAGTTTAAGAAATAGTACCAGGAGTTTTGTTTACAGAAGGAAATTTCTGATCCCTATCCTGCACTATGGAGAGTGGTTCAGAAGCTCCTGGTTGCATTTCCAACATCATATTTGGTGGAATGTGATTTTAGTGTGGTCTGCCTACTTCTCTCCAAGCAAAGAAATCGACTCCAGATTACTAAACATGGTGATTTAAGACTCATGTTAAGTGACTTCAAACCAGCCATTGGGAAACTGGTATCACTTCATCAAGCCCATCCATCACATTAAGAATTTACAGAAAAGTGAGGTACTCTACCCTAGTTACTAAATGTGATATCTAATATTCTTGCTAAATGACTATCAGACTTTGAAAAGATGCTATCACTGGATCAAGTACATCAATTATGTTTAATTGAATAAACTAAAAAATGTAATTGGTTTTTGAATAAATATTCAATTAATTGTTACTGTTTTGAATTTTATTGTTATTATCTTCCTTATTGGGTTGTTGAAAACTGCTATTCTGAATAATGATTTTTATAGTGTAGCGTAGGATAGGGTGTCCATATTTGGGAAACCAAAAAAGAGGACACCTAGTGTGTGTGTGGGGAAGCAGCTTTCTGAGTCCTGCAGAAAGTACGTTATTCCCCCGCCACCTTAAAGAACCTGAGTGGAGTGGAGGAGGGGAAAGGATTTCATTCTGCACCACCACCATCCACTCCAATTGGGGCCTTTTCTATAATGTCCACGAATGACCCACTTTCCCCTTTAAGACCTCAATTGGAGCTCGGGGTGGGGGAATGATGTGCCTCAAGAAAGCATGTCATTCACTCCTGCCATGCTAATGGCAGCCTTAAAGGGGAAGGTGTGTCATTCCAGGACATTATTGAAAATTATAGAAAATCCCCCCAGACACCATGGAAAGAACAAAAACCAGGACAAATCCGGGGAAATCCTGACAGTTGGTCACCCTAGCGTAGGAGGCACAGGGCATGAGTTTGTGGAACCTAGGGGGCAGTTACCTGAAAAAGTTTGGGAACCACTGATATAGAAGGAAGTGGGTTTTGACTGGGAAATCTTTCAAGAACTCTTCTGTGTAACAGAAAATGGTTTGGCCTACAATGAACAAGCAAATGCAGAAGAGTGCTCTCTAATATAACTGGAGTCACTCATAACAGAAAACAGTATAAAAGAGCAAGAGGCTTCTTCTATCTATAAACCTTCTCAGTGGGAAAAGTTATGGCTTCCATTGCATCTCTACACCCACAGTGCAATGCATCTGAAAATGCTAAATAAGCAAACTGTAGGAATGTGAATTGAAATAGTATCACATTTATCTGCTTCTATGGGCATGTAATACATATAAGGAGGTGCTCAGACACCAGGAATACAACAGGAATGCAGAAATTAATTAGCAGAAAAACCTGCACCATTAAAACAATTAATTACAGTCATTGCTCTGTGTAGCCACTTGTAATGCTTCACACATAATGGAGAATTTCTGATTAGAGTATTTCTGAAGATGTTTCTTTAAAGCATAAAATATAAATACAATGAACCTACTCCTACTTCTACTGAGGTCAATGGGAAATTTGCCATTGTCTTCCATTAGAGGGAGATATGGCTTCATGACGTGGGAGTTGCATTCATGTTAATTAATGTAATGAATGAATGAATGATGGGAAAGTTGAAAAATCAGCCTTCTCTGGTCTGTGAAAGACTAGTACCGACATTGAAAGCAATATTACTTTCATAGCAGACTATTGCAATGATAAACGTTGTGTTATACTGGAATGTGATAGATGTATCAGTATAACCAAGCGTTTGAAGCTTTATTTTGTCTATTAGAGGCAATTGTATAATAGACCAGGCTTGTCCAATCTCATGGGCCCATCTTCTTCAAGCAGTAGTCCAGGGACCAGTTTTTCTGTGCAAACTGGCCTTATCAGTCTCCATAATAAAGCTGGTTCTATTATCAAAGAGACTTCCACAGTGATGAAATGCATATGCTCAAGAAGTTCCAGAACATAACACACAAAATCTAAGGCCACAGCTAGACCTAAGGTTTATCCTGGGATCATCCAGGGTTCGCCCCTGCCTGAGCACTGGATCCCCTGTGTGTCACCTAGATGAACAGGTTTGACCCCGGGATGATCCAGGGATAAACTTTAGGTCTAGCTATGGCCTAAGTGAGGATATGATAGGAGGCTAGATTAGGCTTGCAGGATGCCCATTAACCATCATTGTATTAGACCACACATTTAATTTTGGACCCTCTTCTTTATAAACCTTGGATTCCGGGCACTTTTTTTAAAAAAATAACCCATATTAGTATTGCAATAGTATACAGCAGTTTCCTTATATTGGGTAGGATCCAGCATGATTGCTTTGTGAATGGAAGGAACCTCTGTGAATGGAAAGAAGCCTTCTATGGTGTAGCTCAGATGTAACAACACCCCAGAGTTTGGGTTGAGTACGGGTTGTGATTGGATCATAGGTTGACGTTATGTGCGAACCCTACACTATGTTTTAACTATTGGTTGTTAACCACAAACAGCCCATGGTTTGTTGCTGGATTGTGAACTCCAGGTTGTTCATGGTTAACAGCCCATAGTTAAACCATAATTCAGGATTTTCATGCAACAACAATCCCATGATTTAACAACATTCTATACTCAATCCATATTTTGTGTTGTAGATAAGTGTGAACCAGGTCTGTGACTTTTCTTCCATTCACAGAGTAAATATGTTGGATCCCACCTGTTATATGTGCTAGGAGAGTTTGTTAGAGAAATAAAGTGAAATACAGGCAGTACAGAAATCACATAACACTTGCAATGGTCTACCCACGGGTGAAGATACACTATTCTTCATCCTTGAAGCCAATCACTCGTGCTCTGTTCTCAGGAAAACACATAGAAGTCTCTTGTGAGAAGTGTAAGACTCCAAAGTAGATTCCCATGGGCTGAATAATCTTGCGAGAGAGTTTCATGCCTACTTATATGAATGTATATCAAGATAGTGGTGATTAATGTTTGCTACCGATGGGTGGAGAGCATAAACTTGCAGTGAGGTTCCTGAAATAATAGGAGCTAGAACTGGCTCCATGCTGGATCAACCGAATTATCTCAAATAATCAGTGGCTGAAGATATAAGTGGAAGAACACTATTATATTTTCTGTCTTGATTAGCATAAATAGACTTATTGCAATGGTTTTACCTCCTAATGGATAGGCCAGGACTTGACAAAAGTACATCAATGTTCCTTAATCAATATAGCTGTTTTTATTGTGTTCCTTGTTATAGGTAGTGGGAGGGTCAGAGAAATAAGTTTGGATCTTAATACTAAGTCAGAGAGACAAAGCTGTAGGTTTTACTAGTCTGCAAACAACCAAGGAAGACTTCATGGGCCCAGCATTTGCTCTCTTTGGGAGGCTAAAGTGCGACCGGAAAAAAGGAACACAGCAGAGACATCTGGGGAGGGACACTGTGTATAGGTGTTTCTATGCAAATGCTAGAAGCCTCTGAGCCAAAATGGGAGAATTGGAGTGCTTGTTTCAAAGGAGAACTTGGACATAGTGGGCATTACAGAAACTTGGTGGAATGGAGAGAACCAGTAGGATACGGACATTCCTGGATACAAACTTTACAGGAAGGACAGGGAAGGGCGTACTGGGGGCGGTGTTGCTCTGTACGTCAAAGAGGGCATTGTGTCAAGTAGACTAGAGCACCTAAACAGAAAAGACTCTTCCACAGAAGTGCTGTGGGTGACAATGCAGGGCCCCAAATATAATGCAGTCTTAGGGACATGCTATCGTCCCCCAGTCCAAAATGCTCAGAGTAACCTTGAGATGGAGAATGAAATCAGGGAGGCCTCCAAACGAGGGAGTATTGTAATAATGGGTGACTTCAATTATCTTCACATTGACTGGCTAAATTCATATTCCAGTCATGACAAAGAGGTTAAATTTCTTGATGTCCTAAATAACTGTGCCCTGGAACAGTTGGTCATGGAATCGACCAGAGGGGAGGCAACCCTGGATTTAATCCTAAGTGGTGCTGCCCAGGACCTAATAAGAGATGTAAATATTGTTGAACCAGTCAGTAACAGTGACCACAGTGCAATCAGATTCAATATATACTTAAGTGGGAAATTGCCCAGGAAATCCAACACATTGACACTTGACTTCAAAAGAGGAAACTTCTCTAAAATGAGGGAACTACTGTGAAAGGGGAATCAAGAGGGTTAAATCCAATAATAGAAGCTCAGCTAAAATGTATTCCACAGGTTAGGAAAGGTAGCACCAAGTCCAAGAGGTCACCAGCATGGCCCTGTCAATCTATCTTTAAGTTTAAGGTGCTACTAGTGTTGGTGATAACTGTCCAGTCATGAAAGATAGGGTGACCAACTGTCAGGATTTCCCCGGATTTGTCCTGGTTTTTGTTCTTTCCATGGTGTCAGGGGGGATTTTCTATAATTTTCAATAATGTCCTGGAATGACACACCTTCCCTTTAAGGCTGCCATTAGCATGGCAGGAGGGAATGACATGCTTTCTTGAGGTACATCGTTCCCTCACCCCGAGCTCCAATTGAGGTCTTAAAGGGGAAAGTGGGTCATTCGTGGACATTATAGAAAAGGCCCCAATTGGAGTGGTGCAGAATGAAATCCTTTCCCCTCCTCCACTCCAATCGGGTTCGTTAAGGTGGCGGGGGAATAACATACTTTCTGCAGGACTCAGAAAGCTGCTTCCCCCCCCACACACTAGGTGTCCTCTTTTTTGGTTTCCCAAATATGGTCACCCTATGAAAGAGAAATAATGTGTTTGGCTTGGGTGGGGGCTAGGTGTATGTGTCTGACTGGGCATTTGTGCAGTTGGAAAATTTTCTTAACAACACCCCCCCTTTGAATAAAACAAATGTTAAGAAGATATCATAAGTCTCCAGTGCTCTAGCATCCAAAGGAAATTCAACCCTATCATGGACTTCTCAAAACTTGGGGTAGTGGCAAGTGGGTACTTGTACATTAGCCAAGAGAACACATTCATATGATAAATGAAACCAGAAAACATGCAAGAGCAGCTAACACCAGCACTTTTATTTCCTATTTCAAGGCATGTCAAACAATAACCAAAAACTTAGTAAACGATCACATTTCATAGCTACAGCTTTCAATGTAAATTTAAGAGACTGCAAAAAGGGGCAAAATATTAGTTTTGGCAAGAGTTTGTTTTCCTTTAGCACATTGCCATTAAATGTGTTTGAAAACCTTTAGCCTTTTAGACTATAGCATATGGACACTGCATCAGAAATATGTGCAAAGGGGGAAAAAGCTCTTTTATTAATTGAACAGCTTCACTGTAAACCACGTGACATCCCAGTAGACATTTTATAAATAAAACTAAATTTGCATGGAGAGTTTGCCAAGCTTTCCCCAATTTCACAAAGTAATAATCTGTCGTGCAAGGCAATCTCTCAGAGGTGAGGTTCAATCACATAGTAGCGCTTTGATCAAACAGAAAGGGATGCAGTGTCTGTTGGAAGGAAAAGATATCCCTTACTTATTTAGCATGGTATTTTATACAGCCATGCATCATTCCAAAAGAGGCATTTGATGTTATCCCTCCTATAAGCAGGAAGATGTTTGGTACAAACATAAACATTTCTCTCACTTTGAAAAGAATTCTATTTGTGAGAGGTTTGAAGCTTTCATTTACATGCGCCCGGTGAGAGCACTGAAGCTACACAGTTTGAACTCCTGCTTCATTTGAATGTTTATGATGGTTTCCTGAGTTGTTACTGCTTACAGCAAGCATATTAGAGCAGGGAAATGAAAGAGAAATGAGGCAATAAAAAAAAGAGGATACGAGAGCCAAATAGAGGAACGCTCTTCAGTACTCAAAATCATAAGAGTCGATTGGTTGGGGCGATGTTCTTTGTATATGCGATTAAAGTAGCTATACAATTGTATTTTATTATTGGAACTGGTTTTATTTAAAATTGTTTTATTTAATATAAATTTATTATTATTTTGTATTGTGTTCCTTTTGTAAGTTGACCTGGGAAGAGTGTGATCTGAAAGATGGCTAAGAAATGGAATAACTAAATGCAAAAAATCTCTCTCTATAAAACGCTAAGGCAATGCGTGCATGTTGGAGGTTCCGTGCTGGAGGTTCCAAGCTATGAGAAGAACTTTGTGTTGCTAAGCAACAGGATATATAAACATAGTTGGTAGCAGGGGTAGTAGCAGGGAGGGAGCAGGAGGAGCAGCTGCAGAGGAGCAGAAAGAAGGCCAGGTAGCTTGCCAGCATGTGCAGAGGCCTCAGGTAAGTCCTGCGGGTTGGCAGGCAGGTGATCAATAATAATAACAACAACAACAACAACCTGCCTCTCCCTCTGGATTGAGGTGGGGAACAACACTAAATAAAATATAACACATAAAATTAGTTCAATATATAATACATCAAGGTGGCAGAAGCTGAGAGGGAGCAGGGGGAAGCAGCAGCATTGAAACACATCATTGCTGAAGCGCTTCCACGGAGGCCTCAGGTAAGTCCTGTGGGCAGGCAAGCAGGGTGGGTGGACAGTGGCTGGGAGTGAGTAGGGGGAGCGGTTGGGAAGGGGGACTCCAATGGACTCCTGGTGGGCCTCCTCGCACCTAGCTTTTCCTGGCACCCGCAGAAAGACTGGGAAAGTATGATACTGAGCAATAAAGTACTAGTATGCAGATGCTATGCGCAAGTCAAGCTAGTCAATAAATAATAGCCAAAGGCAAGTAACCCAGGAATGTTACCCAAGTTTGTTTGCTCACTGCAATATACTTATGGGGGCTCCTTACAGAATGATTAAATGACTTGGACTGTCTATGAATTCTGCAAATCAAATTTAACAGATAACTTATGTAGAGCAGATTATATACTCTGAGAAAAGGCCACTGTACTCTGTTCTAAAAAAGCCCTTTCTCCTTCTTGTTTGCTTCACCATTAATTGGGCTTTTCCTTTTTGTCCACTACTGCTCAAACAGAATAAATCAGGAGAGATGAGCCTAACAGGTAGAAACCATAACTAGATTGCTATATTAATGGAAGCATTCTATGCCCCCCTGACAGCATTTGAGGCACACAGGATATTTTGGATTCCTGGATCTGAGGCTGGAGACAGTGTTTTGCCCTCAGAGTGAGCACACCAGGCTCCCTGCCCCCACGCAACTGGTGCCTGGTGTTTCTGGGAGAAAATGTGAGCTCAAAGAAGGGTGAATGGAGGTGTGTGGTGGATGGGGAGGGGAGGAGACTGGGGAGGGGAGGAAATGAGCTATCTCCAGTCTCCATCCCTCCCCAAAGTCCCCATAGATGTGCAAAAATGCCTATCTAGCTCAAATGCAGAGCAGGAGGCAGATGCTTATGAGTGCTCAGGGCGCAATCCTATGCATGTTTAGAGAGAGAAAAGGCCTCCAACTCCCAGCGTGCCACAGGCAGCCTTTTCCCCCTCTAAACATGCCTAGGATTGTGCCTTAATGGGTGTCTACTCAGATGTACGTCCCATGAAGTTCAATAGGGCTTACTCCCAGGTCAGTGAGTATAGAATTGCAGCCTAAAGCTTATTTCTGGAATTAGGAGTGAGAAGTAAAGTGGCCAAGTTCACCAATGACACCAAATTATTTAGGGTGGCTAAAACAAAAAGGGATTGTGAGAAACTCCAAAAGGATCTCTCCAACCTGGGAGAATGGGCATCTAAATGGCAAATGCATTTCAATGTGAGCCACTGTAAAGTAATGCAGGTTGGGGCAAAAAAAATCCCAATTACAAGTATAACTTGATGGGATCTCAGCTAGCGGTGACTGAGCAGGAAAGGGATCTTTGGGTTGTGGTGGACAGCTTGATGAAAATGTCAACCCAGTACACTGCTCCTGTAAAGAAGGCAAACTCTATGATAGGGATAATTAGAAAAGGAATTGAGAATCAAACTGCTAGTATCATACTGCCTCTATACAAATCTATGCTGCAACCACATTTAGAATGCTGTGGACGGTTCTGGTCATTACATCTAAAAATGGACATTGTAGAGCTGGAAAAAGTGCAGAAAGGGGCAGCAAAAATGATCAAGGGGCTGGAGCATCTCCCCTATGAGGGAAGGTTACGACAGCTGGAATTATTTAGCTTGGACAAGAGAATGGAAATGGCAGACATGATAGAAGTGTACAAAATTATGTAAGGTGTGGAGAATGTGGATACGGAAAGATTTTTCTCCCTTTCTCATAATACTAGACCCATGAAGCTGATTGGTGGAAGACTCAGGACAGATAAAAGAAAGTACTTCTTCACACAGCGCATAGTTAAACTATGGAATTCACACCACAAGATGTAGTGATAGCCACCAATTTGGATGGCTTTAAAAGGGGGTTAGAGAAATTCCTGGAGGAGAAAGCTATGTGCTACCTCCAGTATCAGAAGTAGTAAGACAGTTGCTGGGGGACACGGGCAAGAGGGTCCTGTTGCACCCATGGCCTGTTTGCAGGTTCCTGGTTGACAGCTGGTTGGCCAACGTGTGAACAAAGTGCTGGACTAGATGGACCCTTGGACTGATCCAGCATTTTTCTTCTTATGTTCTTATTTCAAATTAAAATATACACCATTTATATCATGCATACTGGGTGACTGATATAGCAAGGCAACAACAAATATAATCCATCAATCAAATGCAGAATACATTTTTAGAGGAATGTATACAGGTGGGGAGCATTTATTTAAAATGTAGTTGAAGTTTTTATGATTTGGACTGTTTTACTTCTTTGTTCAAAAAGCCTTTTATCTCAGCAAGGCAGAGTTTGGAAGACACAGTTAATAAAGTCTGTAAAAACATTGGTGTTTGGCAAAGGGAAATAGCATACCTTCAGGCACTGTTAAATAATTACGTCCATTAGTTTGCAAGTCATTAGACACAAGGATAAGAACAGACAAAATACTTAGCAGATATTCTAAAAGCTATTATACAATTCAAAAGCTTCAAAAGCTAACTAAGGGCCTTGCTAGACGAGGCGTTAGCGCGCTTTGAGGCCCAGTTTCCCTGCTGTGTGTCCACATGACGCACAGGGGAATCCGGGCCCTGGCCGCACCGAAGCTTCCCTTAACGCGCCATAAGCGAAGTCGCTTATGGCGCGCCTTTTCCACAGCCCCGGCCTGAAGCCGGGGCTGCGGAACGTCTAGCAAGGTCCGTGGCTTTTTGCGGCTATTCGCTTACTCGCGAGTAGCCGGGAAAAGCCACGGACTGGGCACAGCACTGAGCGCTGTGCCCATCGGGCCAGGGGGGGGATCCTGGGGGGGACATGGGGGGGGAAGGCCGGACCACAGGAGAGGGAGATGGTAAACGGCGACACAGGGGACGGCATGGAGAGAGAGATGGCAAAGGGTGACACAGGGGACGGCACGGAGAGGGAGATGGCAAAGGGTGACACAGGGGACGGCACGGAGAGGGAGATGGCAAAGGGCGACACAGGGGACTGCACGGAGAGGGAGATGGCAAACGGCGACACAGGGGATGGCACGGAGAGGGAGATGGCAAATGGCGACGCAGGGGATGGCATGGAGAGGGAGATGGCAAAGGGCGACGCAGGGGACGGCACAGAGAGGGAGATGGCAAAGGGCGACACAGGGGACGGCACGGAGAGGGAGATGGCAAACGGCGACACAGGGGATGGCACGGAGAGGGAGATGGCAAATGGCGACACAGGGGATGGCATGGAGAGGGAGATGGCAAAGGGCGATGCAGGGGACGGCACAGAGAGGGAGATGGCAAAGGGCGACACAGGGGACGGCACGGAGAGGGAGATGGCAAAGGGCGACACAGGGGACGGCACGGAGAGGGAGATGGCAAAGGGCGACACAGGGGACGGCACGGAGAGGGAGATGGCAAACGGCGACACAGGGGACGGCACGGAGAGGGAGATGGCAAACGGCGACGCAGGGGACGGCACGGAGAGGGAGGGCGGGGAAAGAGTGGGCAGGGGGCTTAATTTAAAAAAAAAGGCTCCTACCTTGTCCACAGTCTTCGGGGCGCACATGGCCCCTTTAACAACAACAACAACAAAAAAATGGCAGACGCTGCAGGGCTTCCGTAGTCCCTGCGTGTCGGCCGTCTAGGAGGCAGGGCGCCACCGCTAAAGTTAGCGCGCCATTGCCCCGCCTCCCTGCCGGCTTATCCGGCATCATCTAGCAAAGCTCTAAGTGTACATAGTTAGGATGCAACCCTATGTGCACTTACCTGGGAAATAGTCCCATTAAACTCCGTGGGGTTTTCTTTTGAGAAGACATGTATAGGACTTCGCTGTTTGAGATATAAAAGTATTTTGAAAACAGGACTGCTAAAAGATGGCTTATTAAACATTTAGGTATATAACTCTGAATTTGGGTGAGCTGCATTGTGACAAACACTACAAAATTTGGAGATCATCAGTTCCTGGTGACTCATTTGTACAACTCTAAGAATCCAACACTGGGCAGTAAAGTGTTTCAATGGTATTGCAAATAACAAGCGGCATACAGGATCGGCAAGTTCCATTGGCTCATCGGCAAGTCTCATTGGCAAATCGGCAAGTCCCATTGGCTCAGTAGCAGTATCAATAAAGTGCATTCTGTGCCTCATTTAAGCACATAACTATAGAATCAATGTACTCAATTCAATAAACAAAAAACCTACGGTTTATAAAACAACGTTAAGGACGTACACTTTTCCACCAAGCACCAAAAAGCGGGGAAATTGGGAGTTAAGGCTCACCAGCCTTAACGCCACATCCTCCCTAAGGAGGCAGAAAGTACCAGTGAAATTCTCATTCTCCCAAAGCAGATATACCATGAGGACAGGATGGAGAATAGGATATGCAAAGGTGACTGACTGTGGGGTTGTGGAAAACTGATGACGAACAACTTAGAGCCACCTACTTCTTTTTTTGTTTAGAGCAGCCCTTCCCCAACCTGGTGCCCTCCAAAGGTGTTGGACTACTTTCAGGTAAGAACCACCCACCCCGGCCTGTCCCCTTACCTGGCTCCGCTGCCAATGCACAGAGTGGAGCAGCAGCAGATCTAGTCAAGCCCACCCCCTGCCCACTTCACTTACCTGCTCTGTCAGCGCTGTGCCCAGGCTTGAACTGAGCGCCCTGGCCCAACCAGAAGCAGGGCTGCACCTGCGGCCTTCCTTCCTGGTGGATCCAGGGGCTCAATTAAAACCCAGGACCAGCACCGACAGATTCAAGCCTGGGCCCACCAGAGAAGATGACTGAAATGGGGCAGGGGTTGCCCAGGCACAGGCAACCCCCGCCCAAATCTAGTTACCAGGCTACCTTTGCCCTCTGACGCCGGAGAAGGTAGACCAACCCCCCGTCCGCCTGAGCCACTTCAGTCACCTTTTCCGGCGGACGCGGGCTACGAGGCCCGCTACCGCCAGAGCAGGTAGACCATCCCCCTGAGCCCCACTTCAATTACCTTGAACATAACTGAAGTCTCAGGAGGGATGGGGGGGGGTTGGTCTACCTTCTCCAGCGTCAGCGGGCCTGGTAGTCCAGGCCCTCTGGAGAGGGTGACTGAAGTGGGTCTTGCGGGACGGGGGGTTGGTCTACCTTCTCCGGCGCCAGCGGGCTTGGTAGTCTGGTCCCGCCAGAGAACGTAAATGAAGTGGGGTGGGGGTTGCCCAGGCACAGGCAACCCACACCCCACTTCAGTTACCTTATCTTGTGGCCCCAGGCTACCATCGCCCGCTGATGCCAGACAAGGTAGACCAACCCCCCGTCCCTCCTGAAACACTTGGTACCTTCTCCAGTGTGCCCAGGTTACCAAGCCCACTAGCGCCAGAGAGGGTAGACCAGCCCCCGTCCCTGGGCAACCCCCACCCCACTTCAGTTACGGGGTTGGTCTACCTTCTCCGGCGTCAGCGGGCGAAGGTAGCCCGGGCCCGCCAGAAAAGGTAGACCAACCTCCCCCCGTCCGCCTGAGCCACTTTAGTCACCTCTCCCTGGCGGGCCCGGGCTACCAGGAGGGAAGGGGGGTTGGTCTACCTTTTCCGGCGCCAGCAGGCTTGGTAGCCTGATCCCGCCAGAGAACGTAACTGAAGTGGGGTGGGGGTTGCCCAGGCACAGGCAACCCCTGCCCCACTTCAATTACCTTCTGTGGCGGTACGGGGCTGTAAGGAAGGGGTAAATACATACATGGAATGGCTGTTCTTAAAATATGTTAAAGTGTTCTATTGTTATGGTTTTAGGAGCGGAGTAGATAACCGGCCAGATGTATGGGGGCGTTCTGGTACTTCCTGGAACCACTTGGGGCCAGGCCGGCCAACCTTGAGAGAAATTAACATCTCTGGAGAGGTGTGAAAGATCATCGCAGGGAGAGCCGAAGGGAGGGGGAAAGGAGTGGAAAAAGTATAAAGTGTATACTTTGAAATGGGGCTTTTGTTCTGAGCTGGCTGACTCCATGGCTGGGTGACGTATGATATTGTAACTTAGTTTTAGTTTGCTTGGGTCTGAGTTCAATCTATATCTGCATATATCTATAGTTTTAGTTGCTAATCCTGTTTGCTTGCCTCTTTCCTAAATAAATTAGGCTTAAACCTCCAAACTGTGAGCTGTGTGCGTTATTGTTCTGGGGATCTGTGCAAAATCCAGTGGAAGGCCAGCTTGGCTGGGTCCAGAGTCCTTTACACGGGCTACCAGGCCTGCTGCTGCTGGAGCAGGTAGACCATCCCCCTGAGCCACACTCTAGTTACCTTGAACGTAACAAGTCTCAGGCGGGACGGGGGGTTGGTCTACCTTCTCCAGAGGCAGCGGGCTTTGGTTGCCTGGGCCCGCTGGAGAAGGTGACTGAAGTGGTTCTTGCGGGATGGGGGGTTGGTCTACCTGGTCCGGCGCCAGCGGGCTTGGTAGCCTGGGCCCGCCGGAGACCGTAACAAGTGGGGCGGTAGTTGCCCAGGCACAAGCAACCCCTGCCCCACTTCAATTACCTTCTGTGGCAGGACTGGGCTACTAAGCCCGCTGCCGCTGGGGAAGGTAGACCAACCCCCTGTCTGCCTGATCCACTTCAGTCACCTTCTCTCGCGGGCCCAGGCTACCAGGCCCGCTGCTGCTGGAGCAGGTAGACCACCCCCCTGAGCCCCACTCCAGTTACCTTGAACGTAGCTGGCATCTCAGGAGAGACCGGGGGGGGGGGTTGATCTACCTTCTTCAGAGGCAGTGGGCTTGGTAGCCTGGGCCTGCTGGATAAGGTGACTGAAGTGGCTCAGGCGGACAGGGGGTTGGTCTACCTTCCCGGCACAAGCAGGCTTCGTAGCCCGGGCCCGTCGAAGAACGTAACTGAAGTGGTTTGGGGGTTGCCCAGGCACAGGCAACCTCTGCCTCAGTTACGTTCTCTGGTGGGACCAGGCTACTAAGCCCGCTGACGCCGTAGAAGGTAGACCAACCGCCTGTTCTGCAAAAGCCACTTGAGGCTCCTTCTCCGGCAGCGGTGGGTCCAGGCTACCAGGTCCGCTGCTGCCAGAGAAGGTAGGCCCCCGTCATGGCAGGCCCAGGCAACCCTCTCCCCACTTCACTTACCGTCTCACACCACAAGGAGCCTTTGTCCCTAAGAAAGCTTAGAGGGTTTGCAATATGTTTTTGTTAAGGATTTGAAGGGTCTCTGTTATGCAGTCTTTAATTTTCTAAGAAGATGTGTTACTAGAACACATAACATAAATAACAAGACTTCACTTCTTCCGCAATCTGTAGTAAGCAAATTCAAAGTAGATCTTCCTGTTCTCCATGAACAAAGTATCACATACAACCCCCACAGAAAAATTAGGTAATTCTAGAAAACCCCCAGATTAACTTGTGCAAGTTTGAGGTGAGCCAACTGGACCAGTGGATTGTTCTAACCTATTATGAAAAATTGCAAGAAGAGGAAGAGGCAATATGTAATTTTGGACTGCCCTAAGGTTTCAGTGACTTGTGCTTCAAGAGATAATGATAGTTTTTGCTTTAGTAATTACTCCAACTTTTGACAACACATGTTTAAGAACAGCAAGTTTATTTCATCACACATGTGCACAGATGCGCACACATATACTCCTAAGGCACAATCCTATGCATGTTTAGACAGAAAAACATTCTACAACATGCATAGGATTGTGGCCCTTAAGCCATCTTTTAGTTAGAAGGTAATTTCTGCCCACCTCATTTAAACTTATTTAGGCATGTTGGAAATATTCTAACTCTATGCTCTGTCCTCCTTGACATAAAAACCCAAATCACAAAATGTACTTGTGAATTACACCCCACCTCTCTATTCTATTTCTAACAAAAAGAAGTTTAGATAATATGCTTAAATTCAAGCAACTGGGGACAAACTGTTTTCCATTTCCTCAAACGCTTGTACTATATATGTTGAAAAGGGAAGGGAAAGCATCATCTAGATTTTTTCTTTGCATTTGCATATATACATTAAAGTGGGCATAGGGTTGACCTGTCAAGCCTGAAAGAAAATAAATAAATTTTGTGGGCATTGTTGCACTGTGAGAAGTGGACTTCTAAGACCAGGTTCACACCTGCACAGGTGGTTAATAAGCCACGGTGGGTTATTAGCCACTCCTGAGTGTGTCATGCCACCCAGTTTCCCTAATTACCCTTACCGGGTGAGGCTTGTTGTTATATATGAATCAGGCGAGGGAGGGTAGTTAATAAATCACCTGACAACCCTACAACAGACCATGGGTTCTGGGTGGTTTGTTAACTACCCCAGCCACCCACCCCCACTGGGTTTGCATGTGTCCAGCAAGGGTAATTAAGGAAATCTAGTGCCATGCTAGTGGTTAATAAGTGACTAGATGGACCCTTGGTCTGATCCAGCATGGCCCTTCTTATGTTCTTATCTGAAGGGTGCCAGGTTATGGAGGAGGCTGGGCTAAAGAATTGCTGTACTGAACATGGTTGAACACACAAAAGACAATGCTCTACCATGCATCTATCAGTACAACATACTACACTGTCATAGTTACTGCTTCCCTCCCCCCATTCTGTTGCCTATAAACCACAAAGGGAAGCTGAGGGAAGCAAGAATACTTTTTTTGCACAAAGAGCCCACAAGGCAAACATCACACCACCACAGAACACAGGATGCCAGACAGGAATGAAATGTTTATTCGTTTTCACTGGTTGAAATGCCAGTGCAGTAGGAGTTCTCTGGATGCTCCCTTAGGCTCCGGGTGCTAGACTAATCCACAATCTACTCATCCACAAGCAAGTTAAGGAAAGATTTAATGGATTTAGGCCAATTTGTTTTCATGAACTTTCATGGCAACAAATTGGTTTCCGTCACCACGTTTAAGCTTAATGGCATTGCTGTTGGAGCGGTTTAAGCTGTGATCCCCAAACCATTTAAGAAAGCGTGCTTGCTTTTTTATTGGACTATTTTCAATTGACTTCAAAGCACCTTCTTTAATGCAGCTAACAGTTATAATAATGTCAACAGGGAAAGTAATTTCTGGGTAAACAGAGTATTTGTTAGTTCAAGTGACACCCTAAATTGGCTTCTGAGGAGAGACTGAACAGTAAATTAAACTAAAAGAATAAAGCGGGATTAAGATTAGCCCCAAAGGTCAAAGTCACTGGATTGGATACCATTTCCTTGTTAACCTATTATGTACATAGACGGTTCCAGAGTCTTTTGACGGAAATGTACAACCTAAAGTACACATTAATAGCCATTATAACAATTGGAGAGAGACGTAACCACAACACAAATATTCCCTAGGCAGAAAGAATAGGCATTTATTAACAATTAACACAAATATAAAATCACAATATAACCCACAGCTACCATTATTGTATGACATTATACGGGCCAGTTACTTAACTGCTTGAATGTTGGTTAAGCCAGCAATAAAATGGATAATAAAATACTACTGCTATCTAAAATAGCTTTCCTGCCTAATTAAAGATAAAAAGTGGAAGAGATACCAAAGCATAGCCTGTGAAGTGCAGAGAAATTTTGGTTTCATTACTTGGCTGAACTGCATGATACACGAATTTTCAAAAAACTCCCCCGTCCCCCAACAAAAGCTACTGGAGGGTGCAATGAGGAAGAAGGAAGTGGGGGTGTTTCACCCTTCCTGAAGGCCATGTTTCCTTTCAAATTCCTCTCTTTTCACTTATAGGGGGAAAGGTACAGGACCCACCACACCTAGCAAAATCCCCCTTCCCAGATGTTTTGCCTTCCACAAGGGGGGGGGGGAGAGAGAGAGAGAGAGAGAGAGAGAGAGAGAGAGAGAGAGAGAGAGAGAGAATGGCATCTGTTCTATTACAGCAGGGGTGAAGACCCTCTTTTGGCCCGAGAACTGAGTTCCATTTTAGAGAAGCTCTTGGGGGCTGCATGCCAGTGGGGCTGAAGGCAAAGGGGTGGGGGCAAAATGCTAAACTAGTGGGGCCAAATAGAAAAACACCAACATATTGAAGCTTAAAGCTCTTCCTGCCAGTAACTAAGTCTTAGGAGAGGCATTTCAATCTTTTAGAATTGTGAGGGGAAACAGCACAAAAGCCAGGAAATCACCAAATGATTAGTGGTTGGGGAAAAGGAGGGGAACCCCAGAGGGCACCAAATGGCATGGAGGTGACCCCTCAGGCTCCCCAGCCCTGGTGTTCTCCAGATCTATTGGACTACAACTCCCAACACCACAAGCCAAGGTCACCTCTCCCATAATACTAGAACCCGGGGCCATCCCATGAAGCTGATTGGTGAAGATTCAGGTAAGATAAAAAGAAGTACTTCTTTAGGCAGCACATACTTAAGCTATGGGATTCGCTACCACAAGATATGGTGGCCACCAATTTGGATGGCTTTAAAAGTAGGGTGGATAAATTCCTGGAGGAGAATAATAATAATAATAATAATAATAATAATAATAATAATAATAATAATAATAATAATAATAATTTGAATCCCACCTTTTGTCCAATGCTGGTCCTCAAGGCAGCATTACAAAATTTAAAACATATACATTTAAAACCTATAAATAGAAATATACAAAGTTAAAAATATATTAAATATATTCCAATATTAAAACATTTAAAATGACAATTTTAGAAGTCCTTGGCACAGACAGAGGTCCCGATTATTCGCCAAAGGCCTGCTGGAACAAAAAAGTCTATCAGTCCTGATGGCTAAGTACAACTTGCAGTATCAGAAGCAGTAAGCTAGTTCCATGGGTGGAAGGATGCTGTTTGTGGTCCCATGTTCTGCTTGTGGGTCCCTGGTTGACAACTGATTGGCCACTGTATGAACAGAGTGCTGGACTAGATGGACCCTTTGTCTGATTCAGCATGGCTCTTATGTTCTTATGATGACTGCAGAAAATAGGAGTTATCATCCAACACACCTGAAAGGCATGAGATTGCAGAAGGATGTTCTAGACCTTGCAGAAGGATGATCTAGCGTACTTAACAAAAAGAATTTAAGCAATTCCATTTACTTTATTACAATATGTTTTCAAACATTGTATGTATGTATGATTATTATTTATTGCATTCGTATACCGACCCATAGCTGAAGCTCTCTGGGCGGTTCACATATGTATCTTTGGGCCTTGGATATTTTACCTAGACATAATTAAAAATCCTGCTATTATCATTTATAGGGCAATCCTATAGTGTGCTCCTTCACTCCAACCTATCCCTGGAACATAAGCAGCCTTCAGAGCCTTTGGAGGTAGAATAAGGGGTGGTGGAAGGAAACCTTGGGCTCTTGGGAAGTGCTGTCAGAGAAGCCACATACTTTACATGCAATCGTATGCATGTCACATCCCATCTGGAAAACTGTAACATGCTCTATGTGGGGCTGCCTTCAAAAAGTGTTAAGAAACTTGTCCAGAATGCTGCAGCCAGTCTATTGATGGCGCCGGCTACAGGGAACCCGAAACTCCCTTGTTACAGTAGCTTCACTGGTTACCAGTCATTTCCAAGCACAATTCAAAGTGCTAGTTATCACCTTTAAAGCTCTATACGGCTTGGGACAGGGCTATCTGAAAGCCTGCCTTCTCCCATACAAACCTAACAGAGGTGCATTTGGTGGTGACATGAGTGAAGGCCTTATCGGTGGGTGCTCCCAGGCTATGAAACTCCCTGATAAAGGCAGGCTAGGTTGGCCCTCTCTTTGCTCTTCTTTCACCAGCAGGCAAATAAGTTTTTGTTCAAGCAGGTCTTTGGCCTGTAAAATGGTCTGTTGTGTTGAGTACTGTTTTTTATTCTGTAATTTGGAGGTACATTTTAATTTTATATATCTTTAGCTGCATTGAGCACCATTTACTTGTTGGAAAGGCAGGATACAAAGACAATAAATGAAATAATAAACATTTACTCAGAAGTCATTCCCATCATATTCGATGGGACATATTCTCTAGTAGGTAATTTGTATAGGATTGCAGCCATAGCAACTTTGAACTGGAAATAAACTTTTGCCAAAATGGCAGTGGAGGTTGAGAAGACAGTATGGGCTGACAGTCACCACCTTCAACTTTAAGCCATCAGGCTCCATCAGGAGTGAAGGGAAGTAGTGCCACTATCAGCCCTATCTCCATCAGGCTTCCAGCTCCATCATCTATTGTCATGCAAATTTCCATTCTGTCAGGCTATACTAGAGGGAGGAAGAGAAGGGAAGCAGGGCCATATGCCATTGACTTTGTTGCACAACCACCAATGTTTGGCTCCTACTTTTCTTGAACTGTTTCCTTCCCAGTTGGTCCTTATAAGAGCTTTATAACTACGAACTAGTGCTGGAGTTTGGTTTTTCCTCTCCTTCCTCCCAATCTCTTTTCTTTTTGTGTCATGTCTTCTTAAGATTTTAAACCTGAGGGCAGGGACTCTCTTATTATTGAACTTTGTATGCTACTCTGTGGGCCTTTTTGGCTAAAGTGGGTGGGGATCCTTCAAACAGATAAAGGTCTAGCGGACAGTGCTAGAAATAGTGATCCCAGACCACTTCATAGCTCATTCATAGATAATGGGTAACTTTTGGCAAGTCAGTCCCCGCTCAGTTGATCTATTTTGTTTTGACTAGAATCCTCATCATACACCTTTACAAAGGAATATCGATACTGGTGTATGCATTTGTAAAGTTGATATGACCATGATGGTTGAAACAACAAATAAACATTACAAACATTGCATACTCAGGATGTCATAACATAACTAATCTGTGTTAAGTAGCTCTGAGTGTGCACTCTTAAGAATGTAAGGAAAAACAATAGTTTTGCTGGATCAGACCAAGATAAGTATAGGTCAACATTCTTTGCAAAAATCCTAGCAACAAGCAGGAGTTAAGTGGTCTCCTAGTGGACTGCTGTCTGTCTTCTGCTAGCCCCTGGATTAACAAAATTTTGAATGATTAATGCTACTTATGCCATCTCTATAGATGGTGCTTTACAAAGAATGAGAAAGTCCTTACCCCAAAAGACTTGCAATCTAAAAAAGAGACAAGAGAGGAAGGCAAGTCTGGGGCAAACAGGGGAAGAATATGCAATTATTTCAGCTACTCACACCTAGGCTATCACAGTACTTTGAGATTGTTGCAAAGAAAAATAATAATTTGCCTATTAAACAATCAAGATTAAAAAAAAATATCAAAATGCCCTAATATGTCATTCTTTAATAGCCTGTTACATGAATCAAGATAGCAAAATATAAACTAAAAATAAACAAGGGTGCCTTTAAACTGTCAGCCCTTAGAAGTAAAATTTGACACCACTAATAAGTCAGCTAAAGTTTTGGTTGTTCAATCTGATTAAAATTGGCTGCTTTTGCTCACCCACCCCAGACTCTTGTGTGCACATGTGAATAATGACAGAAAAATTCAAGGGTGGGTGGGAATAAGTGATAGGGCTTTTCGTTCCCACTCTACACGGCAAATGAAAACAGTTTTGTATTGTCATGTGTAAAACAGATTTTTAGCAATATTATGGGGATGGGAAGCAAAATTGCTATTTGTTAACAAATCAAGGGAAGAGAGAAAAATACAGTCTTCTAGCCCAAGTCCAGCTCTGCTGCCACCTCTTCACCCCAGGATTCTTTTCTCTATATCATTCTTGAACCCCTCCCCTCAACGTCTCTACTTAGACATAAGCCGTTCTGTTTGAGATAAGTGCGCAAGTGCAAGATGACTTCTTCCTCATTGGCTGCAATTTACAGTGGGAGGGTGCGGCTGATGCGGGGAAAAAACACGACACCAAACGGTAGGCAAGAGAGTGGGATGGGCTAACGAACAGATGTAGCCAATCAAAGCAGGAGCTTACACGCTCGGGTTCGAATCATTCTATCCAATAGGGGAAGCCCGTAGGTCGGAAACCGCCTTGGTGTTTAAGGCGCCATTTTTGATTTTGGAACGGAACTTGAAATTGATTGACGCCTGTGAAATGTTATGCCCTCATTAAAAATGGCGTCAGCGGAAAGCAGCGGGTCATGTGCCGGGAAGCTGCGCTGCTTAACGCTGTTAGCGCGGGGGTGCTAGGTCGGCTAGCAGCGCCTGTAACCATAGAGATAGGAAGTTTCTGCCTGAGAGAAGCGTACGACGGCGTTTGGAACGCACGCGCAGTACGACCTAATAGGCGGGGCAACCCGGAGAGAGCACGAAGAGGAGAAGCTCCGCCTCACAGCCTGTGGTTTTTTGACTGACTTCTCGGAGCCGGGCAAAGGGGCGTGGCTGTGCGGTTTCTCCCCCGCCCCAGTTCCTTGCTGAACAGCTGCTTACCGGCGCGACCACCTGGCTCATCATGCACGGTGTCCCCGCCGTCTCCGAGGAGATCAGCAACTTCCTTGCAGGTAAAGGTGGGAGGGATTCCCTGAAGGCTGCGACGGTGGTAGGCGTTTCTCCTGGGGCTGAGAACGGAGTGAATTCTTGGAGGAAGTGAGGCTCCATAAGAACAAGGGGTGGAGGGGAGATCTGGCAGGAGGTGGGGATGTGGCTTCGGAAGAGGCGATTGGGTGTGTGAGAGAGCGGGTGGGAGTGATAGGTGCTGTGTGTTTCCAGGGAAGTCGGGTGGAGAATATAAACTTGGGAATAATAATAATAATAATAATAATAATAATAATAATATAATTAGGATAAATAATAGCATAACTAGCAGAAGTTGGGGTGTCTGTAGGTAGCACTGTCACCAAGAAGTTTTGCTTTCAGGAATAGTTGGGATGCGTAGGAAGAAAAGGTGTGTGTGTGAGAGAGAGAAAGTTGGTGGTGAAAGAACAAAAATGATACCTATTTTTAAATTAAGTATATTGAGAAAGTGATTCTTCTAGAAATCTACTTTGGATCTCGTTCTCTTACAAGAACTTCCTCTACTTTGCATTGACTTTCATTAGATTTATTTATATATTCTGAAGTGCTGATAAGTGGAACTTTAAAATCACTGAAAGTGTTTACGAAGGAACAATTCAGAAAGTTACTTTAGAGGCAGTGAAGTGCTTGGATGTGTCCAGCAGGACTCCTGGCTTTGTTTGGAAGGATGGACTCCTGTTATTGATTTCTTTATTTATATCATTTCTTTGTGCCCAATACCTGAGGCTCTGTGTCTTTTTTTGTGTGGGGAAGTGTCCAAAGTTTAGACTTGAAGCTTCATCTTTTACCAAACAAGGAAAACCTTGTAAAGTTTTCATATTTGCTTATATTTTCATATCTGGAAGGATAGTTCTGTGTTTCGTTTCCTGTATACACAATACATACAAAGTCTTCTGGGCATTATTGAAACATTATTTGCATAGATTATCTTTGCAAACTATGTTCATCTTGCATGTGACTGACAACTTCCTCCACAGTTGCAGAAACTTCCCCCTCCAAACAACTTTCCCCCTCCTCTGCCAGTGATCTTGTTTTGCTTTTCTGATTATGTTTATGTTAACACTTTGGCTGCAAACCTATGCCCAATTACTGAGGAGCAAGCCCTATTGCACTCAATGTGACTTTTGAGTAGATATATATAGCATCACACGGTTCACCATGCTTAAATTCTGTCACAGTGAAGATTTTTTTAAATAACCCCCCCCCCCCCCCGACTAGCCTTGTAAACACCTTAATTTAAGGTTAATTAATTTATTGCAGCATGGCTCTCACAAGGAAGAACTAACTTATTAAAAGTGCAGTTCTATATATGTCCAATCAAAAGTAAGAACCATTGACTTCAATGGAACTTACTCTCCAGTGAGTGAGTTCAGATTGCAGTTTAAATATGCTTGAAGTAGCCAGTGAATGAGTTGATACATATACGAGTCTGAGGTCTGGGTAATCTATTTTACAAGGTGAGAATAAAAGATAAAAGAATACAGCTTTTAATCTCAGGTGCTTTGAAAACAAACTCTGAGACAGTGATTATATTTTTAAAGAAACCACATCCAGTAGATACCTGGTGTCTTGACCTATTAAAATCTTAGCTAACAGCTATTCTGCAGGTTAAAAGTCTGTCAGATATTTTTAAAATTTCTTTCAACTTCTGGAAAATGCTCAAGGTCTGACTGTCAGCTTTCTGAATTGTGTGGAAACCACCAAGAATACCTCTCTAGGTGCCTTTTGTATACAAACAGAAATAGTCAGAAGGTATTTACAGCTGATTTTAAGAGCTTATGGCTGCAACCCTAAATTCATTTGTTTGGCAGTAAGCTTCATTGAAATCATTGGGACTTATTTCTGACTTGTCATAGGATTGCACTATATCATAGGACATAGGGAGCTGAGTTAACTTCTGCCCAGTTTTCTTTGAGCAGAGTGTTACAATCTCTTTTTGGGATTTCTGTTCTCTGCATGCTGAGACAGTGTAAATTCAGGAGACTTTGGATGAAAAGGAGGGAAAGATCACTGTCTAGCATTGTGATGATTAGCATCTGTTCTGGCCTTTCTTTGTATTGCTACTGACTATGGTCTTATTTACATGACTATTGAACCAAAGGTCTAATAATTAATTTCTCATTGATGAACCAGAAGTTGCAATAAGCTAAGAGGTGCTACTGAGAAGTGACTGCAACAAGCCTTTAGTCCAGTTTGTTCTTTGGCTAATGTTTTTAATAGCATTTTATACTCTTTATACTATAATACTATTTTATACTCTTTCTGAATGGTAGGTTGCTGGTTTGTTGTATCAGATTTGTCCTTCACTTGTTCAGTGGTAGCAATGTGATGGATCTGTGTGTATGGATCCTGATTTAAAGTGGATATGAGAAAGGTGATGGGGAAAGAGTGGTAAATGTTAGGAAAGGTGACATGGTCATCCAGTGAAGCAATTGCAATAAGAAATGATATTTTAAGGAAGGGGAGACTGTACCACACACAGCATAGCAAAAGCTATGAAGTACAGCAAAAGCTACAAAAGTAGGAGTGAATGAAGTTACGTCTTATTGGCTATAGTAAGAGGATGAGTGTCTGTCTCTTTAACTCACAGAATACCATTAGCACACCACTACAAAAATATTTTGGGAACCACTGGATTGAATTGAGTGGCTTCATTGTATTGATGGAACTGCTTTCAACAGCCGAACCAGGAGGCCTCAATTCCAGTTTCAACACCCACCCACCCCAATCTGTTCTGAAGAGCTGAGAAACCATCTAGATTAAATTTTTGGGCAGCCCAGAGGCAGGGTGGATAAAAATCATTTTTTAAGAAAATATATATTAAAAAATTGCAATTTTTTATTTAAATTGGATTTTTTTTGATCTGGTTGTAAATATTAAGATTATACCAGCAAGAATGAGTCTTTGGTAACTCTGAGTTGTGTAAAATATAGCGAGGAAGAGTGCACTTTTTTGGGGGGGGGGGAGTCACATGATTAAATCGAGTCTTTCTGAGTAGTGATTTAAATCAAATTGATTAAATCAAATCCACCCAGCCCAGAGGGCTGCAGCAGATAGAGAAAAGTGAGAAAGTCTTGATGCACTAGCAGACTTCCACTAGGATAATGTTGGCTTTAACCCATTGGCTTTATAAAACTTTTCCTGGTTACAAGGAATAATAGAATGATAAGCCAGAATCCTGGTTTATTGTGAATGAGCTGTGTGCCAGTGCACTAGCCTGTTTTCTCCTACATGGCTCCTCCTGCTAGCATGAGCCACTAAATTAAGCAGGAATTGAAAGCTTGCCATGTCATCTGAACTCTTTTATAAATCAGAATTCATAAATTGAGAACAGACCCTGGCTTGTAAAAGGAGCGTCAAGCTAGGAGCCATGCTAAGCTTTCAATTCCTAGTTAGTTTAGTGGTTCGATTGGTTCAGCCTCTTTGCTACCATTTGGCTTCTCCCGCCAACCTGAGTTAGGTTCCCTGGACTGGATGACATGGAAAGCTTTCAATTTCTGATTTGTTTAGCACAGAGGTAGGCAACACTTTTGGCCTGTGGGCACATTTGGCGAATTGAAAAATTGTCCTCCTGGGTATCACCACAGACTGGCTGCCTTGAGAAGCATTTCAAAGGACAAGTAGTCTCCCTAAAAGACTGAATACAATGCAGAGGTTCAGTCTGAGCCCCACATACTAAACAACTCCTTTCAACCCGAAGTCTTCATCACTAACAGAAACCTATTTCACAGGAATTCCAGCTGCTGGTAAGAAAATGTGTGTTTTTTTGTTTGTTTCTAAGTTGGAAGGATTAGGACATATCAAGAAAGGTGTCCAGGGGCTTTTATGGGAGGAGCCAAACAGGGCCGAATGGGCTACGTGGACTGGCACACAGCTTGTTCACATATTATACCATGTGAGTGTAGCCTATGATGGGGCAACTTCAATATGCTTTCTCCTGACTGTCTGTTGGAATTTCTCTGGAATTTCCAGAATTGATAAGACTTCCAAGGGAGGTTGTGGCTAACAGGATGACTTATAAGTGTCATCCTGTTTTGTACTGATCATCTAACTTAGTGTCCTTCCACACAAACCATAGATCTCATCAGGGAGAATCGTATTGCAGAAGAAACTGATATTATCTGCAAACCTGTTCCAAAGGCTAATACCCTTTGATTTCCGTGCAAACTCATGTGTAACTCTCCGATGGCGCTTAGAATTGCTTAAAACTTAGCTGAAGCATGCCTGCATATTGTGACCACAATCCACCAAAGAGTTGAGATCAATGATGTCCACTCTCAACTCTCTATTGTGTTGTGGCTATCCTCAATGGTTAGGTCCGAGATGTCCGATGCTTAATCTCCAGACATGTTCCAAACTTTTTGGGATGAGTAAACTTTGCAAAAAGTGTAGGTTAAAAAGATTGTGAATTATGAAGATGGATGATCTGTCTGACCCTATAAAGCTGATTTAGCTGCTGTGGAAAAAAGAATGGCAGCCGTCTTCTTTATTTCGCTTGGCTGTACTCTCAGTTAATGCAGTCCAAGGTAGACTATGATATTTTCTACATTTATTTCTCAGACATAAAGACTTAACTCTTATGGTGCCTCATTTCCAGTCGGAACATTACTAAAATGAATGTTCATCACAGAAGAATTCTGGCTAACTGAATAAGACATAATCATTATGCGGATATCATTTAAGCTGATTATCTTTGCAATTACCATATATTAAAAGAGTATTGAAATGAAACTAGATACATTGAAGTAAAAAAAGAGGAAGGGGGAGCTACTGACATTCTTGAAATAGCCTACAGTATTTGAAACATAGCTCAATTGTCCTTGCTATACATTTGAGAGTGAGTGTCATGTCTGTAATAAAAATGGGCTAGGCTATTTTTTTTTATATACTCCTCAATTACTATTTTTTTAATTAACACTGAGCCTGGTTGTCTTGTATTTCTGCTGGCTTTTCTTTCAGTTTTCTGTCAGGTGAATGGGTAGACCTGAGAGTATGAAACTTGGGTTTATGCTCTTTCGGGTCATTTTGTTGAAAACCAAATGATACTTATCCCAATGTCCAAGAGACAGGTGCCAAAATGTTACAATTGGTATTGTCATTCTGACCCCACACTTATGCAGTCTATTATGCAGAGTTTTCATAGTTTGTGAAATGGTTCTTTCTTGAGGGGAAGCTTTTGTACCCCCGCCTGTGCAAAGAAATAATTCTCGCATTAGGATCTTCTTCTTTAGAGTGTAATCTTAATGTAGGAAGGCTTTAGTTTCTGGCTGCCAAGGTAGCTCTACTCCCATTCACCAGTGTTAGCTGCTTTCTTTACACCCCTTGTTCTTATAAGTATGTGTTGCAGTTTTGCTGTTTGCCCTATTCTGCAAAAGCTAAAATACTTAGAGCTGGATGTTCAGAGTTATTTTAGGATGTTTCCACTCATGTTGCACTAAGCTTTGGCAACTTCCTACATCTGAGAACACTTCCAGTATATGAGCCTTAAAGGCTAACTCACAGGTTGAGAATTGGCCAATCAGGCAGTGAATTCAGTGTGCATTATTTAAAGCATTTTTATAGCACCGCCTCACCATTTCTGGCATCGAGGCGCTTTACAATACCATATAAAACAATTCCATTATAGCTGGCCTATCTAATTTTAGTCTGTAATTAAGTGAGTAATTGCCTAATTGTAGATGGAAAGTCTGTTCTTCATTCAGCTGACCAGTAGTGCTGCCTGGCCAGCTGTAATGCATATGGAACTTTAGAACGTTAGAAGAACCTTGCTGAATTAGACCCACCTAGTCCAGCGTCCTGCTTACAACATTGGTCAGCCAGATGCTTCTGAGAAGGCAAACAAGGAGGCCATGAAATAACAAGGAAGTTTGTTCCCCGGCAGCTGGTCTTCAGAAGTATATTCCCTGTGAATATGGATGTTCCATTTAGGTATTGATAGACCTCTCCTCCATGAATTTACCTACTGTATTTCTTCGATTGTAAAACACCATCGATTGTAAAACGCACACTAATTTCAGTACCACCAGCAGAAAAAAAGCTTTGATTCTAAGAATAATATTCGCACCCGCGATTCTAAGATGCACCCCATTTTTAGAAATGTTTATATGGGAAAAAAGTGTGTCTTAGAATCGAAGAAATACGGTAGTTTTTTAAAAAATGCCACCTGTGCCAGTGACCTTCACTTTATCCTTGAGCAGAGGATTCCCTAAGTCATCTTTCTCCAACCTGATGCTGTCTAGATGTTTTGGACTATAACACTCAACATTCCTGAGCATGGGCCATGCATGCTGGCTAGGGCTGATGGGAGTTGACATCCAACATTTTAGAGGCTGGGGAAGGCTGCCCTAAGTTAATGGTGTGTTGTATGAGACAGTATTTCCTTTTATCTGTTTTGAACCTACTGACACTGGACAGTATCCAACTGTGTCATTCCATTAGCGCGAATGACTTGCACGTGTTGTGCAACCCACTCCGTTGTGCAGGGTGTTGTGCAACTGCTTTCACGTGTTGTGCAACTGGATGCACAAGTGTAATGGGCAACTGCTTATACAACAGAAAGATTCAGTGGAGCTCCACTAATGCTATTTGAGTTTGCGAAATGTCGTAATTGGATACTGCCCACTATGTTATTAGTCACTCCAAGTTCTAGTACTCAGCACAAGAGAGAAATCTCTTTACATCCAATCTCTCAATACCATGCACAATTTTATAAACATCTAACCAGTCCTCCATTAATAATTGTTGTTATTTTCCTGCTCTTAAAAAGTCTCAAATGTTTTAGTTTTTCCTTTTATGGAAGCTATACCTTGTCCTACCCTTTGCTGTTGGATCATATTGGTTTTACTTTCCTGTAGCTTTTTCAGCTGCATGATATCCTTTTTAAGCTGGGATGACCAGATGTTGTACACAGAATTCTAAATAAAGCTGCATTATAGATTCATATAAAAGCTACTATAAGAAGATACAGAGAGCCTTGAGGATCAGACCAAAGGTGTTGCTATTCCAGCATCCCACAGCGGCCAACAAGATGTCCTCAACAGCAGACCATGAGGAAAGCAGCCCTCTCTTGCTGTACTTGCCTATCAAGTGGAATAAAGAAGCATGTTGCATCTGAACCTGGAGGTAGCATAGCCATCATCACAAGTAGAAATTGATTACTTTTCCTTCCTTGAAATCCACCCCCTGATGTCATTCGACACACAGAAAGCTGGCAGGGACTCCCCTGCCCCCCACCAATTTAGCTGCCAATTTAGCTTCTAAACTCTTCCTAGAAGCATAGAATAGTAGAGTTGGAAGGGGCCTATAAGGCCATTGAGTCCAACTCCCTGCTCATTGCAGGAATCTACTTTAAAGCATACCTGACAGATGGCTGTCCAGCTGCCTCTTGAATGTCTCTAGTGTGGGAGAGGCCACAACCTCCCTAGGTAATTTGTTCTATTGTCAAGCTGCTCTAACAGGAAGTTTTTCCTGACGTCCTGCCAGAATCTGGCTTCCTGTAACTTGAGCCCATTATTCCGTGTCTTGCACTCTGGGAGGATCGAGAAGAGATCCTGGCCCTCCTCTGTGTGACAACCTTTCAAGTATTTGAAGAGTGTTAACATGTCTCCCCTCAATCTTCTCTTCTTCAGACTAAACATGCCCAATTCTTTCGGTCTCTTCTCATAGGGCTTTGTTTCCAGACCCCTGATCATCCTCGTTGCCCTCCTTTGAACACGCTCCAGTGTTCCCTTTAAACAATACTCACCTACCCAGAAGATCCACTGTGGTGCTCTGGCTGCGGGAAGATGGAAAGAATTAGATCTGATCTGAATGGGATAAATAAGGATTTCACCTTCAGCTCAGATTTTAATCTCAGCCAGAGATGTATTTAGGAGGCTTGTAAGCTCAGTGAGCTTTGCCAGCTTCTCTAGTCTTCTTTTCTACCTTTGCTACCTCTCACTGTTCACCTGATTCCAGAACTGTGCCTGATATGCTGACAGCTGCTCATCTATTTCAAGAGTCCCTCTCTCTTCCGCTGAGGTTGTTGGGGGACCTTATGTTTCGCTGTCACTGCTTATTTGTTCCATTTGACATGGAAACGTACATGTATTTCATTGTCATATATTTTCTCACATGCTTACTAGGGACAATCACCTGAAAAATATTAATTGCAACTATGAAGAAATTGCCCCGCTTGTGTGATATTATATTTGTAACTGTCATCCATTCACTGTCAATAATGAACTTACAAAGTGGAATATTTGTAGTGGAAAAAGAAAGCAATGGATTTTTTTCCTGAAAAATGTTCCATTTAGGAACATTTTCTGCCCTATGTCTCTGACTATGGTATCAGATCTTCTTCCAGAGGGTGATTCTGCTGCCACCATTGAGGTTCTGATCAGTTTAACAAACATAAGGCTTTCAACATACAAGGTTCCAAGACTGTTGTCAATTTAACTTAGAGGAAAATATTGTATGTATGCGGTCATGTTTGAGAATGGGCTTTTGTTAATGAAAGTGCCAAATGATGTTTGATCTTGTGGCAATCATGTATGCATTAAAGAAGTTTATTGTCTTCTAGATTTTATTTCTCAAGTAATGGTGTGTGTATATATATTTTACACACTTTGACAGTTTATTAAAACTTGTTGGATTTTTGTTCATTTAATGATGGCAAATGTCAAAACAGCATTTGCTGTGCTAAGCATAAGCACAGCAGTGAACAAATCTATCCAATTTAGAGTTTGAAATATCTTTCAATTATATTATGCCTAGGACTGATAAAGTAACTCTATTAGATAGTTTGGCTATTATTGCCTTATGAAAAAAGCCATAATAGAGGTATTTATCTTCTGAAAATTATCATTTCTCCTTTGGACTCATCTGTTTCTTTTTCCCCACCCCCTTCTATTCTTTCATGATTTAGATGTTGACACATTTATATCTGATACCCTAAAAGGAGAAAATTTATCCAAAAGAGCAAAGGAAAAGAGGGATGCTCTGATTAGGAAAATAAAAGACATCAAGTCCAAGTAAGTAATTATGTCCATATGTGGTGTATTTAATACAGAAAGTGAGTTATCTTGGCAACAAACCTGTGATGTAAGGTCACTATTAATATTTGCATTTTACAGATGGAAAAACTGAAGCTGAAAAATAGCCATTACGGTCACCCAAAGGCCCATTAAATCATAGGTTTATCACAGGGGTTGCCCATCAGTGCCCCTGTGGCCAAGCTTCCAGTCTCCTTTGGACCTCACCACTCTTGCATTCTTCTCTTCCTCCCATCCATAGATGCAAGCGGCCTGACATTCTGCTTCCTCCCTTCCTCTCCTTTCATACTTTGCCATCTAACTTCCTCCTCTTCCCTACTTCCTCCCCTTCACCTCTTCGAGAGCCTTTCTGAAACATGGCTTGACGAAGGGTCCTTGGAGATGGGGGGGGGGGCTTTCCCCCTCAACCTTTTGGTTTTGGGCAGAGGATCCTTTTCCCCACCTCCATAGGCTTTAATAGAGGCAGGGAAAATGGTGCCCTGTCAAAAGCAGCTGGTGGGGGTGGGGGGAACCTGCCTCCCACAAAGGACCTTTGGGCAAGGAGAGCCCTTGATGGGTTTTGAACATTCCCCCCCTCAATCTGTTTCCTGGCAGGGCACCCTTTCCCCAGTTCCATTAAAGTCAATGGAGCGAGATTGTGCCATAGACTTTAGCAGAGGTGGGGACAAAAATCCCCTGCTAAAAACCAAGTGGAGCGTGTGGGAAAAGAAGATGGAGAATATGGGGAAGGGGGCGGGAATTGGGGGGGGGGAAATGACAATTATGCCCACAGGCCTGAAAAGGTTGCCTTTCCCTGGATTAGTGTTAGGAGAGCAAGACACAGCAGGCCTCCCTCTCCTCTTCTCCTCTAGTGTAGCTTTGTGAAGGTTGGAAGCTTCCTCTTTCATTTTAGATTACCTGCAGCTTTCGTTTTCATCTGGATCTGACAAACTGTGGTTTGTTTGAAGTTGTCTTGTTTCAAACAAACTGTAGTCAAGATTATCCAGTTTATCAGGTTTCGATGACACGGCAAACTCTGGTTATCCTAAAACAGAAACAAAAGCTTCTGAAATCCACAAAACTGCAGGAAGAGTCTAGGCATGTTCTTTTAACAATAAATGATAGTGTAGTGATATGTTTGAACCAGCTCTGCTAAGTCCCAAGTCCTTGTCATTTGCTGGGGAGGATATTTGTTACTGTTATGGCTGTGCGAGTGTCTCAGGGCTTTGAAAAATATAACTGGTGATAAAACTGCACAACCTTTCTCCCTTTTCCTTCCAGCAATGCCTGTTCTATTTTATGAGGTTAAAGTTAATTTTAAGACATTCTTTGGAAACTGTATCTTGTATGTTAGACTGCTGAAATAGCCTGACTTTAAAAAAAGAAAAGAAAAAAGCCCAACTTAAAAAAAAATAGCCTGACTTTAAAAAATAAAATAGCCTGACTTTAAAAAAATAAATAGCCTGACTTTAAAAAAATAAATAATAATAGCCCAACTTTAAAAAATAAATAGCCTGACTTTAAATAATAAAAACAGATGTCTTCAATAAATAAATAAAAATAGCCCAACTTTAAAAAGTGAATAAAATACCCCGACTTTTAAATAAATAAAAATAGCCAGATTTAAAAACAAAAACAGCCTGACTTTAGGGAAAAAACAGCCCCACTTAAAAAATAATAATAACCTGATTTTAAAAAATGCCGAAGTCTGCATTAACTTTGAAATAACCAGACTACTACTTCTGCTTCTTTTTAAAAAAGGGGGAAAGTCCTTGTCCTTTCTCCTTCTAAGTAAACATGGACAAGATATGGCTTGATTTTCCACTGTAAATGACTAGTAGGATGGGTGTAGCGGCTAACATGTGGCTAGGAAATGTTTAGTTAAGTCATGCAAAAACATCTTCAACCAACAAATGTTCGGCAATAATGCTCAAGATTGTCTGCTAATTAGATCTGCTTCTGTAGAAGATCTACCTGCTTGAAAGGAAAGAAAAAAATATTGTTCCAATTTTCCATTTTGATGAATAATATGTGAATAGAATTTCTGTCCTTGTTAAGTCCATTTGAGGGAAATTTTTGGGCTTGATGTGGACTGCGATTGATACATGGCTTAGGTTGGCTGCAACCATCTTGGCTTTTTGAAAACACCCCATCGATTTTTGTTTGAATAAAAACAGAGATGAGACATCTAGTCTTCATTGTTGTGGGGGCCAGAGAGGGAGGGGGAATTTGATAGTAATCTTCCTTTAAATTTCCTTATGAGGACAGGCTGAAGGAACTTGGGATGTTCAGTCTGGAGAAAAGAAGATGGAGGGGAGACATGTTGCAGGGAAGATGGTCAAGGACTATTTTCCATGGTCACAGAAATTGGGACCCGAAATAATGGCTAAAAGTTACAACTACCTAGATTCCAATTAAATATAAGGAAAACCTTCCTGACAGTAAGATCTGTACAACAGTGGAATAATCTACCTTTGGAGGTTGTGGGTTCTCCATCTCTAGAGGTTTTTTAAAAGAGACTGGACAGCCACCTCTCCTGGATGGTTTAATTGGTTTTCCTGCACATTGCAGAGGGTTGGACTAATTTTTGTGAACCGCCCAGAGAGCTCTGGCTATTGGGTGGTTATTAATAAATAAATTATTAATAAATAAATAAATAAATAAATGTTCCTTGTCCATTCCAACTCAACAATTCTATGATTCTATGACTGATGGCAGGCAGGCAGTGTTTTCTCACTTCGAGCCTGGGGATCTATTTTCCTTACACCTCCAATGTTCAGTGTAGGAGGCCAGCAGTCTGGACTGAGTAGCCTGCTCAGGTCCAGTCAGCTGTGTGGGCTTGTAGGGGCCAGCATGTACTAAAGCATCCAACACATCTGAGATATGCAGATTGAAATGGCTGGATTGGGGTCCCCAAACTCTGAAATTAGGAATGCTACCACTCTCACTTATGCAACCTAGACAGATTATTTACTTCGCAAGGGTGGGCTTGTCAATGTGCCCATCCTTGGTTTCCTGAAGATTGAAGTTTTGTAGAAGAATGGAGTGAAATTTCTCTGGTCATTATGTGACCAGGTAGGCCTTTAGAAGGCACTTGCTCTTCATCTTGTCTAACTGTTCTCATGCACTAGTTCACACATGCAAACCTTGCTTTTTAGATCTATGCAGGCATTTGCCTGCTTGTGTGTAGGGCAAAAATATTGAGGGGATGTGGGTTAGGTTTAGGGTTCTGTCCCCATGTGCTTGGCTGTCCATTAAGACTTTTGAAGGTTGATCACATACATCTGTAAAGGGCTCTGTAAGCTATAATGTGCTTACAGAGCACTTGACAGACCTGTGTGCTCAACAGGAAAAGGCCTAGAGGGGTTTCTACATGAGGCTTTTAACCTGCACTTTTACCATGGCTTCTGTTTCTGGATTCTTTGCAGAATTAAGATTGGCTTCTTTAAATGTGCTTTTCCTGTTCCCCCCCCCCCCCCTTCCTTTCCATATGTTCCGTTACTCAATTACTAGGTAGAACTGTGGAATTGACGAATTGTGCAATGGGACTAGGTTTATTTAATACTATTCAGAAAAAAAATGCCAGACTTTCCTTGTTAGGAAACCCCCCCGCAATAATGGTTACAAAGCATGGGAGAGGTCCTTGAAGATTATGACATTATGTAAAAGACCTGCAACCTATCTTGAGTGAGGAATCGCTAGCGCACAATAAAAGCCTCAGGTAGAAAGGCTCTAACTCACAGTTGGGAGCACAGGGAGGTTGAGGATGGGGCTTATGGGCATGCCCACATTTCCCTACACACACGCCTACTGGCTCCACTAAATTGTTTATGCACAGATATGGCTGCCTGGAGAAATGGTAGTGTGAACCAGGCATTAGACACAGGTAGCTGCAGTCATTCCCGTGAGTGTGATTGTTCACTATTACCCTTTGCTGCTTGTCATGAGAAGTTTGTATACACATTATACCTACAAAGGAGAACTGCCTCTGCCTGATGTCTTGCAACCACTGCAACATTTAGCACTGGAAAGGTGGACTTACTGCTTATCACACACAGCCCTGGTGCCTCCAGATGTTCTAGAGTACAGCTCCCAGCATTCCTGACCAATGCCCATGCTGGCTGGGGCTGCTGGGAATTGAAATCCAAACCATCTGGAGGGCATCAGTTCAGGGAAGGCTGGTTAATCATGTGAGCAGTTTTCAGGCCAGAGCCAGCTTCCTTGAGGAGTGCCGTGAGGCCATGGAGATGCCCTATATAACAACAAACTCACGATTTGTTTCTACATGTTGCATATTGGCCACAGGGACAAGGTTCTTCTATCGGGGGGGGGGGGGTTCTTCTGGATGGGATGCCCTTGCATCCAGGCTGTGTGCCAGGGGTGTCGAATCTCTTTCAACCTGAGGGCGGAATTCAATTTTGGTGAAGTTGCTGGGTGCCACATTCCAGCAATGGGTAGGGCTGAAAGCCAAAGGGGGCAGGATGACGGTAGAATGGGTGGGTTCAAAATACCAAAAATGCCAGTTTACTTTAGCTTAAATCTCTTACTGCCAGTAATTAAGCCTTAGGAGAGACATTTCAACCTTTTAGAATGAGGGAAGAATGTTCAAACGCTGGGCAACCACCAGACAACCAGTTTTTTGGGGGGGAAAAGGGCCCCCAGGAGAGGGTGTGTGGCCATTTGAGTGAGCTGGATTTTGCCCCCAGATGGGCGGGCGTCCTGCTCAATACCAATGCTCCTTTTGACCTTGTTCTCTGCTCATGTGAGCAGCTCCGAGTAGTTTGTGTTCCTGCTTTGTTCTTCCCTTGTATTTCATCCATTTTACTGAACTTGCACCTTCATTCTTTCATACAGAGCAATGTTGCCAGGTTTAAACTTCATTGAGCTCCTTCTTCATTGGATTCATATAAAATGTTACCTAATCTTTCTTATCTGTCAATATGCATTGTGCAGAGCTGCACTTAAACAGTTTTCCAAATTAATATATTGATCTTTTCAAGTTGGAGCTCATGTGCATCCTAACCAGATACAGATGAAGTTTGCTCACTATGGACGTGTAAATGTTAACCTCATGAAAGGCGTCTTTAAAACTTGGAATAGATTCCCTTTATAGTCTCAATATGTGTTAACATATTAAAGTGCCTTTGATTGGTTTTCAGTTCAGCTTTTGTGGTTGTTGCTATTTTAAAAATTAAAAAAGCATGCTGCCATCTTAAGATTTACATTATCTTCTCTTTCCCACCCACCCCACTTCCTCTTCTGCAGCTACCCTCAAGAATTTCCCGAAAGAGGTAAGGATGTGACTTCCCATTTGTATGTGGCTTAAATATTTTTCTCAATGGTAGACTTTCCAAGTAGTAATAGATTTATTAACTCAAATGTGAATTTAAAATCCCCCCAAATTCAAGTGTCCAGACTGTGTGCCTATTGACTCTCTCATGGCTGAGAGTGCTAGCTCCCCCTGCTGGAAGAAAAAGTGGATAGCTTTCTCTTTTTTTCTGTCCTGGTAAGTTTTTGTATTTAAAAAAATAAAAAAGACGCTGCACATCAAAAATGAACCGAATCCACTGCAGATTTAATAACTGGATTATTTGCCTTAACAGTGCATTAAGAAAAGCTTTCTAACATGAACCGCCAATGAAGTACGCTTCAGCATAAACTGAATGTGTCCAAAATAGAAATTACTTACTAAGTATACGTTTGTGAAATGGTCCATACATTTTGCAGCATGTATGAAAGGCTAAATAATATAGATTTCAAGCCTCTGCTTGAAATCTATATTTCAATCTGCATCTGAAAACGGAGTAAACAAGAGGATTCGCTTTCTGCTTTTGCCAGTATTGTGCTTTGTCTTCCGAGTTTACCATATGGAAACAAGATCTGAAATGCTGTAATGGGAAACTGAAATGCGGTTTGCATATCAGCTTCTAGTGGGTATATTGAAGTAGACCTTTATAGTCTTATTAAAAGCAGGCGGATACAGTGGCCTGTTCTGAAGCTGAACCTGGAATGGCCCTTATTTTCATGATGCTAATTTGTGAGGTCATGACCTGCAGCCTGTGAATGCTGGTATGAGGGTCACAGTATGAGGTCAAAAAAGCATATGTGAAACTACAGTAGGTTCTCTCTCCTTCACCCACCCACCCGTCCCTTTCTGTAGGGTGTGCAGGAGATAGTAAAATGTATTTATTTCAATTAAAGCTTTCAGTAGGGAAACTTTTCAGGACAGTTCACAAATAAAAAAATTGCTGCGATTGGTGCCAGCCAATGTCTCAAAAATAAACCGTGGTCAGTGTTTTGTATTTATGTGTCTTAAAGTTACTTTCAGTCCTTTGTGTAGTGATAATAATGACTGGATTTGGAAACAAAAGGATGAAAACACTAGTATTTCCCAATTTTACTATTTAGTAAAATTCCATTTTGACTTGTTCAGAGCAGAGCAAATAAATAATTTGATCTGTTATCGAATAAATGCTAATGAACAACTCCTTAAAATTATTGCACAAACTGATCTTAGTCCAAGGCAACTAACAGGAGTTCTGCATGAAAGGTAGACCTTGAAGTTTGTTTTCTAAATAGCAGGCTGCAATGCAGGCCCTTTATACCCAAGATGCACTGTCCAGCTAGGGGCACTATTTGTATGTGAATGTAGATGGACCATGTGTGTGAATGTAGGTTTCTGGACGTATCTTCTGGGTTGGGTGGGAACTCCATGTACAACAAGGTCCTACACACACACACACACACACACACACACACACACACACACACACACTTCCTTCTGATCCAGCAGCTGAGGTTGTGTGCAGGGATGCCTTCAAAGGGAACATTCAGGTGATCAGTTTTGGTGGAAGGAGAGCAGGCAAGTGAGTTTGTTTTCCCTTCGCTTCCCTTGTCTGCAGGTCTCTCAAGACATTGGGAGGCTCAGGAAATGAATTGTCATTGCCCCCGCCCCCCCGGCCAATTCCTTCTCGTCTCAGTTGAAATATGCTGTTTGTCAATGCAGATGTAGACTTCTCCATGTGTGTGGCCCTGACCAGTTGTTCTCCCTCTGCCCCCAGCTTGATTCCTTGGAAAACAGCTGATTTGTGGGATTTAATTTTTACAAAAAATGACTTGGAACATGATGCACTGGCTTTCTTGCTTCTGTTCCATTGCATTGGCGCATAAGGGAATATAAAAACAACTTGGGCTGCTTGGTGCGCATGTGCCTATAACCAAAATTGGCTATTTATTTTGTAGCAAAAAAAAAAAACATTTTCACATTCATCTGCATTCAAATCTAAATGTACTCTTTAGGACTGGGCATCTAGAGTCTGGACAGCTATTTATATTCGTTCTGATTCTGTCTTGTCCTGTTCCCTGGATCTGTGATTCTTAGCATTAGTATGTGAGGCAGATATGCTCTATATATTTCAGTCCTATCTTAATGGCTGAAATAGGTGATACACAAAAGGAGGTGCCTGAATAGTTTCCTGATCAAAATCACATAAACTGGCTGCTTTCCCACCTATGGGAGAAAAGATGTGGTGTCCTTATATCTTTCTCCCTGTTGGGTGGGGGTGGGGGTGGAAATCAGCTTCGGCTGGGCAATCTTGATTTGATTTGAAAAATTGCTGGAGAAAAAAGGGTTAAGCACCACCCTCTGCCAGTTGCAATCCAATTCACCTGCAGCCTTTTCTGTAACTATTGGAAGATGGTTCACATACCTCCTGCATATCCTCTAGTTTGGCATGAAGACTGTCTTGCTGATTAGTTACATGTTGATTTACTTTATGGGAACACAACTTTTTGCCCCTGTGGACCAAATCAGGAGTCTGCTCAGGTGCCAGGGTCCCCTTCTCTCTCTCTCTCTCTCTCCCCCCCCCACCCCAAATAGTACCCCCCTCCACCAACAGGGCTTTCCCTTGGTAGCACTAGCAAGGAAATCAGGGACGGGCATTCCTTGCTAGCCCATTCTTGCACTTGCATGGATTCACACCCACATATGTTCACATTCTTCCCCCTGACACACACTCCCTCTCCCCCTGACATTTATGCGCAGACAGTCTTCTCCCACCTATCACATACATACTTGCACTCCCCCCCACCCTCCAAGCAGGTGCTGGCAAGGGACATCTAAGGCTTTCCCTGGCTACCGCTACAAAGGGATACAATTCCCCTATTTATTATATTACATCCCTTATTTTATTACAAAATGTATACACTGCTCCATAGCTGAAACAGATTCCAGAGCGGTTAAAACACTAAAAGATACACAAATTAAAAGATCATTATTATACTTAAAAACACAGAATGCCAATAAAAAATGTGGCTGTTAGTCAAGGAATTCTTCCTGAAATAGGAGGTACTGAAACAACACAGTGTTGGTGCCTGCCTGACCTCCATGAGCAGAGAGTTCCACAGAAAGGGACGAAGGTGCTATCCTGGTCCTGGTCCCAAGTCTCTGATCTCCCAGGAGAGAAGGGAAGTCTTTTCCTTGCTGGGGCTAGTGCTAACAAGGGACATTCTGAGCAGGGGGTGGGGCTCCCCATGGCTCTGTGGGCCTCACTGGAAATGGTCAACGGTTGTTGGTTATGTTTCCCTACATGAGTTATTTTTCTGCATATGTCCGCTCCCTATGAAGTTCATATCCCATTATCTGGAAGCACTAGGTGAACATTGGGGAAGAGGATGTAGCTCATGTAAGGCACTTGCTTTGCATGCAGAAGGACTCAGGTGAACAGGATAAAGCAACGGGGCTGCAAGAAACTCTTCTGCTTGAAGCCTTATAGAGCTGCTGCCAAGCAGAATAGCTAATACTGGCCTGGATTGGCCAATGGTCAGACTCTATATAAGACCGCTTTGTATGTTCATATATAATCACTGATAGCTAAAGGGTAGTCACATACTTTTGTTGGTGGTAAGTGTATTACTCCTTGACTTCAAAGTTGGTGCTACCCATTTTCATGAAACATGCATGTTTCTTATGAGAGGCAAAGCTGTCAGGAGCAAGAAGTTCTCCTCCTGCTCCACCGAAAAGAGAGCATAGCTATTATTCCCAGATAATGACCTGTTTTGCTTTACATGACAGCCCACCATGGATTAATTTACTCATGGTGTCTGTTGTGTCATGGACTAGCAGGTGCCATTTTTGCAGGTCGCATGAGGCTTACTGTCTAGCTATGGTTTGCCATGGCTTGTCATGTCATGCAAACCCAGGTGACAGGGGTTGCTTGAGGGTTAGACAACCCTCGAATAATCCTAAAACAAGCCAAATGCTATTTGAGGGATGTTTAACTTTCGGACAACCCCTGCCACCTAAGGTCACGCAACACAGCAAGCCTGCTGTTTGCAGTAATCTCTCACGATGCAACAGCCCCTGCAGATAAATTAAGGCATGGCGAGTGTTCTGTTGTACAAAGCAGGTCAGTATAGCTATCAGATTAGAACTATCCCCCCGCCCCTGCACACAAAATGGAATTGTGTGAAACCAGGAATTAAAGCAGAAATGTATACACACGTGCCCCTTATCTAATAAATATACATGCAGCATGGTAAATTGGCTAACAGCACTGGCGGAGTCATTTTTGAAGCTGGAAGAACGAGTACCTTTTTTTCCAATGGAATGTGGTGTAACGAAAGCCGAAGAGGCTAAAGCCAGCTGTGCATTCTTTGCGAAGAATTTTGAGCAATTTCATTCCCAGACCATCATTGCCGAGACACTGTATTGGAATGCTGTACGTGTGTCTAGGGATTTCGGGGCCTCCCAGTAGCAACAGTTTGTTTCAAAAATATTGACTGAAAAATACGTTGATGAGTGTTTTATTGCAGGATTTTGTAGCAGGAGGCAAATATTGGCAACATTTCTGATGATAAAGCAATTGTTGTGGAGAGGACGGGTGAGAAAGCTTTGTGTTAGAAAATTATATAAGGAACTATAAAATATTAATTCCTTGATATTCAACTGATGCAAAGTCAATCTGCAATCTTTATTGCGGTAACTAGGAATTAAAGGGTAACCTCCATTCATAATGGATTTAAGTGTCTAGCTTCCCGTATTAGCACAAAACCATTATCCGCTAGGATCAATAAGCAAATACATACTATATCTGAAAAGATGTTGTCTAATAAAGAAGGGTCAGGTGCTGCGTGTTGTATTGCAAGCAACTTAAAATATTCTATCGAAACATAAGTGACTAAATTGCGGAAGAAAGAAATTAGGAACGGTATATTTTTTCCGGTAACCATTAACTGTGTTTAATTAATGAAAGTGAAAAAAATGGGGGGGAAAAGTTCTAGGATAAATCAAAGGTTGTTCTGGGGAAACCATATTAATGAGCATTAGCCTCTTAATTATCCTCCTGGCTACGTTGCAGGGACACATTCATGCCTTTTCTTTGTGTAATAACTTTTTATAAAGAAGTATTTTTAAACTGATCATTAATTTTATGACTGGAGAAATGAGATGCAAAATTTATGCTGTTGTCATTGGCACAGGCTCAAGGCACCACTGACATTATGCATGATTATAATGGAATGGCTGCCCGCTAATGAGTCTATAGACATTTCGTTTGAACATGCCTTGCTTTTAGATGTCTGATTAGGCTGTAATGCTTTCAATTATGCCTGCAAATTGTATTGGATACATTTACCTGATGCTCATTGTTCTTTTTGTAGTTCAGCTTTCTATTACATAGATACCAATTGAACACGTTCCTTTATTGATTTCTCTCCCCCTCCCAGATATACTAGTAGACTCATGGCACCTGTCGAGGGGACAAAATTTGTGTATTAGGCTGCTCAACAGTGACTCCTCTGACTGAGTAGCGTTTATAGTTCCATGTATTATAAACTTGTAGTCTAGTTTTGGCCACTGGTCAAATATGTAAAATTGTTTTTGTTTTTTTTAGGTTAGTAAAAGTGGGCCTGTTCAAATGAAGTGTATTCCATATTTCATGACGCGGAGTTTCTGGCTCTTACAGGATCCTTTGTTTAATGCAAAAACTCTCTCCCTATAGATTTTTTTCCTTATTGCATGGAACAGTGTGCTAATATCTCAACACATGTTTGGTTTAGTTTAAGCATACAATATATCTTGTCTAAATCCTTTGAGGAGAAAGTAGCCCAGTTAATGTTGACCTTGAATGGACAACATTAGCAGATGTCTTTATGGTGGTTTTGAAGCCATTCTGCAAATCTGTGAGGTGTTAGGTTTCTATGACATAACTGGGGCCTACATATTCTCTGTGTAAAAAAGCAAACAAACTGCCAAACTGAAATTCTGTGGATCTCTATGTGCTGTCCAAATGAAGAACATAAGAAGAGCTCTGCTGGATCAGACCACAGGCTTATCTAGTCCAACTTTCTGTTCCCACGTTGGCCAACCTGATGCATCTGTGAAGCCCACACTCAGGGCATGAGGACAAGAGCCCTGTGCTACTGTTCTGCCACTTGTGGACTGTTGGAGTGCTGTGGACATAATATATCTTGACTTCAGTAAAGCTTTTGACAAAGTGCCTCATGATATTCTGATTAGCAAACTAGCTAAAAGTGGGCTAGATGGAACAACTATTAGGTGGATCTACAGTTGGCTATGGAATTGGACTATAGTGCTTATCAATGGTACATTCTCAAACTGGGGGAACGTAATGAGCAGGGTATCATAGTGCTCAGTCCTGGGCCCAATATTCTTCAACATTTTTATTAATGACTTGGATGAGGAGGTGCTGGGAATACTTATCAAATTTGCAGATGACACAAAATTGGGTGGGATAGCTAATACTTTGGAAGACAGAAATAAAGTTCAAAGTGATCTTGATAGTCTGGCGCGCTGGGCTGAAAACAGAATAAATTTAGTAGAGATAAATGCCAAGTTCTACACCTAGGAAAAAGAAACCAAGTGCACATTTACAACGTGGGGGATACTTGGCTCAGCAATACTACAAACAAGAAAGATCTTGGAATTGCTGTAGATCACAAGCTGAATATGAGCCAACAGTGTGATGTGGCTGCAAAAAAAGCAAATGCTATTTTGGGCTGCATTAATAGAAGTACAGCTTCCAAATTGTACAAGGTACTGGATCCCCTTTATTTGGCACTAGTTAAGCCTCATCTTGAGTACCACACTTCAAGAAGGATGCAGACAAGCTGGAGGGGATTCAGTGGAGGGCAACGAGGATGATCAGGGTTCTGGAAACAAAGCCCTGTGGGGAGAGACTGAAAGAACTGGGCATGTTTAGCTTTGAGAAGAGAAGACTGAGGGAATACATGACAGCACTTTTCAAGTACTTGAAATGATACCACACAGAGGAGGGTCAGGATTTCTTCTTGATCATCCCAGATTGTAGGGCACAGAATAATAATGGGCTTAAGTTAAATGAAGCCAGATTCCAGCTGACATCAAGAAAAACGTCCTGACTGTTAGAACAGTATGACAATGGAACCAATTACCTAGGGAGATGGACAACTATCTGTCAGGTATGCTTTAATGTGGATTCCTGCATTGAGCAGGGGGTGGACTCAATGGCCTTATAGGCCACTTGCAACTATACTGTGATCCCCAGCATACTGCCACTGAACATAGAGGTACTGTGTAGCTATAATGTAAGCAAATGTGCATGATTTTTCATACTTTCTCTGTTCATGCTAGTCCTGGGGAGAGTTTGGGAGTTCTAGAGGGCATTAAAGCCCTCTCCTCTGACCATGGTCAGTGTTGGTAAGTGCCTTCTTTGGCTACATAAGATCTTGCCACATTCCTCCAAACACATCTGTGAAGCTGTAAATGCTAGAAAACTGCTTCCCTCCCATTTTTAATAAAAACTGAATGCTACAGCGAAGACCCCATTCTGTGGCTGTGCTGTTCTATGGAATTGTGGTACATGAACAACTTGAGTTATATGAGTTATAATGCGGCTTTTTCTGACTGCTTACAAAGGGGAATGGTGCAAGTTTTTAATCCTACTTAAGAGGAATTTCTTGTTCTGTGCCAGGGCCAGAGTCAGCATCTTAGATGCTTGTGCAGATGCCAGGGACCTGCTTAAATTCCTTTCCTGCCTTTAGCAGATTGGGCAGCAGCAGGTGCCTGGAAATGCCACCATTTAAATTTCCCACAATGCCCCCAACCTAACATCTTTCTGCATTTCATGACCCATGGTTCTGGTTCACACTCCTCATGGGGAGAAGCCTCTGAGCCCACAGAAGAGGATGTGGGCTCAGAAACAGACACCAATGCCCCTGGGACCAGTCTCCCTATTGCTGGAGGAAGCCATCCTCCGGTTCTGAGGACTCTGGTTCTGAATCCAGTACCACATACCAGTTGCTTCTGTACTGCTGCAGACAAAGGCTTCAAAAGTAAGCATGGCTCCTTTACATGAGAAGTCCTCATGCAGCGTGAAGGAGAAGTTAGCAGCCTCTTGGAAGCCCAAATCCTACTTAAGGCTCAGTCTGCCAGTTGTTAGTACAACATACAAGTTGAGCTTGTCTAGCTTCCAGCCTGGACCCACTTGGAGCTCTCCATTCCTTGGTTTCTCTAACTGGTATCTGATCTTGGCTTTGTCTGAGCTGCTTCTGGACTCTGTGCTGGACTCAACGGTGGGCTGAAACGGTACACTGAGGCATTGTGGGATATCAAACGGGTAGCTAGATACAGGTATTCACTGCCACTAGAAGTGCAGCCACAGCTGATTGAAACATGGCCACCTGTCAAGATGGGGCCCAGGCTCCCTGGTTTGGTTTCAGATTCTCAGTCAGACTCGGATGCAAAGCTAGAGTAATCTCAGTCAAGACAGGGCAAGGGAGAAAATTTCCCAAAACTCTTCAGGAGTGACGGAGGAATCTTCCCAGGAGATTATCAAACAGGAGGCCCAGGTTCAGAAACATCTCCCCTCTCACTTCGGGAACTCAGCTTTTGTCAGGGAGGGAGCACTAGAATTGACAGATCCCAGAGTCTGCCATAGGGTTAAGCAGGTGGAATTGAGAGAAGGTGGGAGCTCACATTTCGGTGGGAGGGCTTGGAATCCTGATATCACCCTAGCCACATAAACTTTCCAGGGCTCATTGACAGAGGACAAATCTGTAACCAGCTTTGTTTTACACTGAAAAGGGGCGGTACAGCTTCTGTTGCTCGTGCTCCTGAAGCCTTTTCAAGAATGAGGGATGCCTATACATTCTGCGGAAAACACAAACATGGATGTAAAAAGATGTAGCTTGCCAGGACATGATGATGTTGGCAGGATCTCTACAGTAGTGAAAATATTTGAGGTTCCACTCCAGAAGATGTTTGAGGATCTTTTTGGTAGATGTTGAGTTGTTGCAAGAGTGTGTGTAGGATTCTTGTGTAATAATGTTATTAAACACCTAAAAACCAGGGTGCTGTAAAGCGTTAAAATATAAACTTGACACTGACAAAACCTTGCCCTCTAGCTTACAATTGAAACAGAGAGAGACACAAGGAAAAGAAAGGAAGAGGGAGGGGGTAAGAAGAGATGCAGGAGAGAGAAGTGGGGAAATTTGCCTTCAGTGAATTTCCTTAATTTATCTATTTGTTGCATTTCTACAGTATACTGCCCAATAGCTGAAGCTCTCTGGGTGGTTCATAATTAGAACCACAAAATGCTCCATAAAATATAATATAAAAATTTTAACGCTTAAAACTACAATATAAAAGTACAAACCACAATAAAACCTAGCAGCAATGCAGAGATTTAAATTACAGTAAAACCGATTTAAAACAACAGTGCAAAATAACTAAAACACCTGGGAAAATAAAAAGGCCTTCACCTGGCATTGGAAAGGCATAACGTCGAGGTGAACCTCTCTGGACAGCTCATTCTACAACCGGGATGCCACAGTGGAGCATCTTGGATAGCTCCTTTACAGTTCTGACAAACTTGGAGTGGATTCACCGTCCCATTGACAGCGAAGCCACCAGCTTCCTTTGGCTGCAGGGACTAGAGCAGCAATACAGAATCTCAGGGCTGAAGTCCAAATCCAGCTTGCCTGGGATCCTGATCTGCCCTTCTGGTGTTCTCCATATGGGCTGAAAGAGGTTTAACCCCACTGGGCTGAAGGGAAGAGCGGGATGCTGGGCCCACACTGTTGAAGACTGAGGGGAGACATGATAGCGCTCTTCAAATACTTGAAAGCTTGTCAGACAGAAGAGGGCCAGGATCTCTTCTCGATCATCCCAGAGTGCAGGACACGGAATAATGGGCTCAAGTTACGGGAAGCCAGATTCTGGCTGGACATCAGGGAAAACTTCCTGACCGTTAGAGCAGTACGACAATGGAACCACTCAACCTAGACACCTTCAAGAGGCAGCTGGACAGCTATCTGTCAGGGATGCTTTAACGTGGATTCCTACATTGAGCGTGAGGTTGGACTTGATGGCCTTATAACTCCCTTCCTTCTCTACTATTCTGTGGTTGGTTCTTCAGTTCCTCTCAGCCCAGATAAGAAAGCTGGCCTCCAAGAAAAAGATACATATTATACTTTAGTGATCAAAGATAAAAAAAATGCTGTGTTGAGTTTTATCAGCTGTATCTCTCTGATTAGAACTGAAGTACTTGAGTGGGGGGGCGGGGAAATCAGCAGCCAAATGCATGAAAAAACCCAGCAGCCAAGTTTAAATGTCCATTTCCTGACTTGAAAATTATTTTCATTGCAATACATGTAATATTTTAAAGACAAATATAGAACAGAAAACTGTTAACATAGTGATTTTAGCGTTCTTGATGAGCCTATGCGTTGATATTTATTATATATATGTGGCATATTTCCTATTTATTTCACTTCTAGACCGTTTGACTATATCTAAAAAGACACCTTGAAGTGGTTTACAGCATAAAAATATATCCTAGGAATAGTCACCCGGAAAACAACAACAACAAACTTAACTGCAACTGTGAAACTGCTGGATTTGACTAATACTGTAGTTATGGTGCTACTAATTAATTTGACGAAACAATGCATGAAGTATTACAGCACAGGCCTGTGGAGTTACGTTGACAGAAGACTGCCCGGGCAAAGCAGGGCTTTGCTGTTATCTTCCTCCCTGTTAATTGACCATTGTTCAAATGGTAGACATGTCCTGTTGCCTTCCAGTAACTAACATGGAATCAACAACCAAGGCAGACTAGCTCAGCAAACAGAAGGGATTAAAGATGTGGATTCAGGATACAAGCAATGTGATCCAAGGGGTTTCGGCGGAAGGGGAGGGGGGAAGAAGGAGGAGATTTTTTCCCTACTTAAACTCTGTGTATGCTCAATAAAGGCACTTGAGTGGCCTCGGTCGCTTCAAGTCACTTCAACCCTCAGATGTGTGCGTGAGTATTTACTACAAATGCATATTTCTGGAGAAAAACCCCCTGCAGAAACTGTTCTGTAAAATTATATGTTATGGAAAAGTTCTGCCTGTCTCCATGGGTGGTATTCTCCAGTGTGTAAGTATTGAGAGTAGAGTTTAGGATGGGTGGGACTGTGGTCAGGATTACAAGATGCAATGTTACACTGCACAAAGTGAGAGAGACCAGGTCTGACCTTTCCTTCAAGTTCTTTGCCTCCCCCCTCTTAGCAGAGAGGGTCAAAATTTGTCTCTTGCATCCAGTACTGGGACCCCTTCTTCCTATTGGTTTTCACTAGAGGAAGAGGAGGCAGTTGCCCGTGGTGAGGGGATTTTATATAGATTCCTTCTCACTTAAAGGCCCATGCCTTTCAGTGAGAAGGAACTTGTAAACTGCTTTTGACCCTGTATGTCCAAAGTGCTTGCTTCGCTCAGGTCAATAGTATGTTCATGATAGAGAGGCTTCTGTGACCCTGTGTTGCTTGTGCTCTGTGTCTGCAATTCAGTTATAACCTCTATTATTTGATCCTCCTGTTTTCTTAGCTTCCTAATTATTCAGATTTATGGAATGTCACCATCTATAAAAAACACTCATGTTCAAAACAAACTTTTCATTTACTTGAAACTTTAGTTTCAACTGATTTCTTGATTAATGAGAGCGTACTTCTAAAACACATAAGGACATCTGTTCTATATATTTTAAATGTTGCTTTCATCAGCATTCCTATAACAAAATGGGGAAGACAGGGTGTGGAACGAAGGTAGACACCAGGGTGCCTGCAAGCACCAGTGTGCACCCAGACACTTTTCTTGGCAGCCACCATGGTGTCCTACCTAGGGATGTCGGAGAAGTCCACAACAGATTCAAATGAGTTCGGACTTCTATGACAACCTGTGGATTCTGCAGCAGACTGTTTTTTTCCAGGTAAAACAGGTTTTGCGGACCATTATTTTTAAAACTTTTGTGTATTAGTTCTAATGTGCTTTTGTGCAAGTGCAAGCATGAATGAAATCTACATTAATAAAAAAGTCTGATTCTGCTGATTGAGTGTACAACGGAATGAAAGATGCCTGACAATCTGCAAAACACAGAACAGATTTAACAAATTCCGTACGTCCCTAGCCCTCTCCCTCCCACTTAAATAAGTAAAAGAAATAACAAATTATTACTGCAGCTGGGATCACTTCAAAGTAAGAGCTTGTGGCCACTGCCATCTTCATTTCCCATGAGTGTTTCTGGGCCAGACCTACCAACAATGGGCTACTAATAATGCTACCAACAATGGCTGAACGGGCTCAGAGTTTGTGGTTGGTTGGAGGCCAATGCTTTCATCTGCAGTCCGCCCTGTGTTGGGGCTCAGCTGTTACCTTGGACTCAGTATTTTGGGCAAGTTCTTTGTGACCAGGTGCACCTCCCATGGCAGCTGTTTTGTGGTGGTGCTCATGACAGTTTCTCAGTGCAGAAAAAGGCAGCTAAAATTATGAGGGACTGGAGCAATTCCCCTATGAGGAAAGAGTACAACAGCTAGGATTGTTTAGCTTTCAAAAAAAGTGAGTAGAAGAAGACATGATAGATGTATACAAAATTATGGATGGTGTAGAGAAAGTGGATAGGGAGACATTTTTCTTCCTCATAATTGTAGAAACCGGGTTCATCCCATGAAGCTGATTAGTGGAAGATTTAGGACAGATAAAAGGAAGTACTTTACACAGCACATTCCAGAAGATGTAGTAATGGCCACCAATTTGGATGACTTTAAAAGGGGATCGGATAAATTCATGGATTCTAAGGCTATCAGTGGCTGCGAGTCATGAGGGTTATACCCCAACTCCAGTATCAGAGGCAGTATACCTATGTTTACCAGTTGCTGGGAAACTTGGGTGGGAGATTGCTGTTGCATTCATGCTTGTGGATGTCTCACAGGCAGCTGGTCGGCCACTGTGTGAACAGAATGGCCCCGTTCAGGCAACACGCTAAACCATGCTGCTTAACCACAAAATGGTTAACGGAATGCATGCATTCCATTAACCATTTTGTGGTTAAGCAGCATGGTTTAGCGTGTTGTCTGAACGGGGCCAATGTTGGACTAGATGGACCCTTGGTCTGATCCAGCATTGCTTTTCTTATGTTCTTGAATTGCCAAATGTAGCCAAAAAGGCTGCCTATCCTTGGGTTGGAAAACATGGGAAGGCATATTCAGGGTTTTGCCATAAATAATTGTGATTCTGTTAGACAACATCTACATTACAAGATAACACTGGGAGCAGTTGTTTTCTGGAAGAACAAGGAACTGTGCACTAATAGCTTATGTGAAGGATCTAAACTGTTGTGGTATCTGGACACATGTGGTTATTTGTATCATATGGAAGCACAATAAACTCTTGAGCATTCTATTCACTTATACATTAAATTCCCTTGTGTAATCTCTCTTCACATGTTAGTAATAAGTCTCACTGGACCATATGTAAATCAATGCTAAAAGTGTATTCAGGTAGCCATAGTTTCACAAACTATGATTGGAGGCTAAGGGCCATTCATGTGACTAATTTGATGTCATGAGCATGTGCAAGTGGATCTATGCTGAGTTTGGCACATAGCATTTACCCTACTGCAAAGATGCTGAAAAGTGGATTGAGTTATAGCATGATAGATATAGGTTGAATTGTCAGGTGGATTGGTAGGGACGCATTCATGCCACAAGTATGTCAGAATGCACTGGCCCTAAGATTTGCTACACCAACCAATTAATATTTAGTATATTCAATTACATTGATTACATATTATCCATGTTGTTATGCTGGTCTTGTGGAGGGAAGTACTAAACCAAGTTTTATGTCAAGTAGCTTGATTCTTTTATCTCTCTCATTCATAAAGGCAATGATGTGCTTGGCTTTTCTGTTGCAAGGGATATGATGGTATTTATGAGGAAAAAATGTATCTGGGGATTTGGCCAATGAGTCTGTAACTTTGGAACTTGGAAGAGAATTGTAGGATTGTGTGTTTGTCATGTTTTAAATTTGAAATCCTGCTTGGGTTGATGCTTTACTCCAGGGTAGGCAACCTGACACCCTCTAGTCGTTTTGGACTACGACTCCCTGAATCCCTGACCATTGACCAGGCTGGCTGGGGCTGATGGGAATTGTAGTCCAAAAACTATCTGGTGGGCACCAGGATGCCTATCCCTGCTTATAATTGAACTAAAGGATCCTGATTTAATCATTGATAAATGTTTTGTGCAGGAGAACTAGAAGATGAGGAAGAGCATGAAAGCCCTTACCCTGTGCCTCCTGACAATCTGTCTTCAGCATCTGACCGATATGATAAAGAGGATGAAGGCCCCTCCGATGGTAAGTAATTCTCTGTATCTCATGGTACAGTAGTCTGGTGGTCTTGCTGGGCTCCAATGTTTCTGAACTGCACTGCTGTGTGTCTTGGGAAAAGGATAGGGGACATGTGGGTTTTGTTTCCTACCTTCACAAGACCCGTACGGAACCGAAGAGCTCTCTCTAGTGGTGAAAAAAGCACAGTGTTTGTCTTTTAAAATGTGCACTCTGCTCACTTGTTTTTGTCCATGACCAAAATAGATTATTCACATTTTCCTCCCTTCCCCTCCCCCATATGAGTTGGATGAAATACACTGAGTATTTTTCTTTAGAACAAATCCTTTATTAATTCAGCATCAGAACCTTGCTTAATTTTATTGTGCTATGTTAATGGCTTGCTCTGTTTATTGTATAAATAATGAAATATTGAATTTAATGGATTTTGGAGGGGGGGCAAACTCCAAACGGAATGAGTTCATAAAATATTAAATAAATTATTCTTAAGATGTGCCTTTCAATTAATCTACTGACGTTTGCAGTTTGAGTTTTCATTCAAAGCATTTTTGGCTCTAATACTTGAATCCCCCCCCCCCGGTTCTGAGTTTATGAAATATAATTTTTTAATATTTTATATATTGTTTCGGAAGATGAGCAAATGAAGATTGAGCTATTTGCATCATGGCTTGCAAGAGTCTTTTAATGTTTATTGGTTAACATCTGATAAATCACATATGTTGATAACAATGTAAATTGATTGGTATCTCAGAAACGTAGGCTTAGAAGTGAGTAGTCTTTCCCCCCTTTCCCCCCTCCTTTTTTTGCTGTATGATGATCAAACTGTACTGCTCCACCTCAATTGCTGAATGAAAATATGCTTCCTGCAACATGCTACTCCACATTTTATGTTACCCAAATTATTCCCTTTGGAAACATATATTGCTTTTATGAGGTATAAAATTATGTCTATTGCAGAACAGGGATAAGTCAAATATGTGCATAAGTGATAAACCTTCTAAGAACTGATTCGGAATACAGGATCTTTATATTCCTAGAACTCTGTAAAATTGTATAACAGTAACTATCAATGTCCTTTTCTGTTGAACTCACCTTATGCTAGGCTAGGGTAAAGGAAAAGCTTCTCGTTTAATAAGAGCAATAAAATACTCTTTTGCTTGTTGGCCACCCTTTAAAATAATATTTATTACCAAAACAGAATCTATGAAATTTTAGACTGATTCCCCATCCCCATATTAGAACAGAGAAAAGATAGAAGTGGTTTCTATCCAACAAATGTGCTGGTCACATTCCATTTTGCTGTGTTTTATGGCTATGGCATATTGAACATAGATACAAAGAAATGAATGTAAGAAATGTTTTGTTCTTGTATGTTTAGGGGGGGAAAGGAAACAATTGTTTTCATTTGCAAAAGCGAACAGTAAATTGCTGAATAATATTGACACCTGAGCTTTAAGTATCAATACAAGTTTGTAGGTAATTTGTTCCACAAGTTTCCAACAGTATTTTAAAATTATTTTAACCTGATGTTTTTTAAATACCACCTTGAAATTAAAAAACAACAAAAACTATCAGGATGGTTTACATCAACCTTCCCCAATTTGGTATCTTCCAGATGTGTTGGACTACAACTCCCATCATTGCTAGCCTGGCTGGGGGAATGCTGGGAGTCATAGTCCAACACATCTGGGAGACAGGCTAGGGAAGGCTTAATTACATTCTCAAAAGATACAGTGAACAAGAAAAATATCATGGGCCATAAAACAAAAAGTAAAGCAAATGTTCAAAGCCAGACCAAGATACTAACATGTCAGTGATTAAAATCTTTCTGAGAATGACGTGGTCTTTGCCAGGTGAGTATCCCCAGGTGAGCATCCCTGGGGAGACAGTTCCAGTTAAGTGTATACGTCCTACAGGCATACTATAACAATTCATATGGAACGTGAATGTTGATCGTAATATGAAATGAGCAGTTTTTGTTCCTCTTTCAGTTAAATAGCTATCTTTCTTTAATTGGTATAGGTTGTATTTGTGGGATATAATTAATAAACTTTGGTATCTGCTCTATGTATAATGATAATTAATCCTTGTATATCAAACAGATCACTAAAGCATCTATGTGTAGCACAATGAATTACACTTGCAGTGCAATCCTATATATATCTAATCAGATACAAGTTCCATTTAAATTCAATGGGGCTTACCCTCCCCCCCAGATAAGTGTGTATAGTTTGCAGCCTTAATGTCCTCTCTTTAAAATTAAGCTCCTTTCCTCTTTTTAGACTGTTTTCAGTTTAATAACTGAAAAGGGTATAAGGAAAGTAGTTTGAAAAGAGTGCTTTTCTTGGCATTCAGAATTTTAAGTGCTCAAATTGTTTCCATATCTAATGTAGGGTGGAACCTGTGCAAGTAAAAGTATGCACATATAAAATGTTCAAATAAGTTTGGAAGTACATTTTTCTGGAAAAATGAAATTGCTGGACTGAGCATCCAAGTAAAAGTGTTGCCCATTGTGGCATAAATAAGGATTTAGGAGTTATTGCTAGCCAGTGGCTTTCTCCATTAATATGCAGTCCATTCAACCTGCAGTGATTCTAGCACACCTAAAGAATTAAAAATGATCTTTAAGTTTTTCTTATAAATAAAGTGGCTTTTGATTGATTATTTGGCATTTTGCTGTAAAGATCATTGAGAATGTATAGTAATAATCCTCTCCTTGTGACCACGGTGTACTTGCATGTACAGTGTAATATTAAAAAAATCTGGCCCTTTTGTCTGATGTTTATCTAATAGTATATTAATTAAAGGATAATTATTTTAATAAGTATATATAATGAAACTAGCATGGGGTCACCAAAAGCATTTTTTGACACATCTAATAGTTGGCTTTTTGTTCTTTTTGCTGTTGTCTTGTTGTAGGCATGAACTAAAGATTCAAACTGATGAATTATGAACTGTTATGTGCATGTGTTTATAATGCTGATGTAATTTTGGAAATATCAATCTCGCCCCCCCCCATCTCTACATGCATTTTAAAGTCAGGCCCCCATTTGTTTTCTAACACATACCCCCACCCTGCTGTCTCCTTGGTTCAAAAGTTCATTCAGTTCTCCAATGGCCCCCTAATTTTCCATTTATTCCCCAAAGCCATATGTGTTTTGGTTTATTTGTTTATGGTTGATTACGTTCTGTAGAAAAGTCGCATAAGTTATTTCTAATAAAATTCAAGCACACTTCAATAATGTTTTAACTTGATTTCTAGAAGCAATTTAATTGCAAGAGAGGAGAATAACATGGAGGCTGTAGATATATTGCCAAAAGGAAAGAAAAAGTGGAGGAGGAAATAATTGCCCAAGAAGACACCTCAAAATAAAACAAAGTGCCGAAATTGGGGCAAGCATGCTATTCCTGGCTGGCTTATATTGTATTGGCTCCTAGCCTGATTGATAGCAAAATCATAACTTGCTATATGCTAACAGGCAGAGTTCACTTGTAGGTTACTGTGAACTGATAAAGGGTTAGATGGAGTTTTGATTTTCACACTGGACCCGGCTGTACCAGATTAATGGAATTTCAATGAGAGGCTGGACTAGTTGCAGCTTTGTCAGAAAAACGGATGGAGATTCTATAGTCAAGCCTGCTCATTAATACCAGTTGTCTGAAAGGTGTGGTACTTCCGTGCACAAAAGACTCCAGATAATTGATTTTTGAATAGGATTTTATTTATTTATTGATGACTGGGTTCCTTGTAAAACAAATGACAGCCTCTTGTATGTTACAACAATGTTGCACATTTGTTGTTGTTCTTGATAGGTTTGTGGCATCGAGTAGACCTTGACCTGACTGTGTTAACCCCTTGATAGACATAGAAATCATAGGAAAACCAAAGGGTTTATGGTTTTATGTGTAAATCATACATGTTTAGTATTTCTGTTTTTCTTGAAAAGGAACTTGCAAAAAAAAAAATATTAGAGCAAAGTTGAAACAGGAATGTGTCTGCAGCTTTCTAACGGGGATGATATTTGATCTTTATTTGGAAGAAAATTGGGGCAAGCTCTCACGGTGGGACTTAACTCCTACATGCAAGCTGCCCTAAGCGGCATTCAGCTCATGATTGTGGTGAAGTGCTAGAGTCCAGGATGTACATGGTTGCAGCTGGCAGCAATTCTTATGATTGCGCATCACGTATTCCCAGCTGACCATAGCTACATCCTGTTGATTCTCATGTTTACTTTCCCCACTTGATTGGGTATCCCACAACTGTCTGGATGGTTTAGATGCCAGAGACAAGAATTCTGTGAACTAGACATAAGCTGGTGCTTCATTTGCAGAGAAGAATTTTTTTAAAATACACCATGGGTCACCTTCCCCACCCTAGCTCCCTCCAGATGGCTGGGAACGATGGGGATTGCAGTCCAGCGCATCTGGAGGACAGCAGTTTAGGGATGTTTTTACAAATCTCTTAAAACAGTTTCTCTGACTTGAATTTTGTTTACCACCATACCTTACCTTAAAATAAAATAAAGAGTCCTCAGGTTGGCATCGTTACAAGCCATTAATAATTAACTTGTTTCACAAGCCTATGACTGCATGGAGAAAGTTTAATAATGAAGTTGTGTGATATCGTACATAGAGGTTCTGAGGCCAAATGGGGCCACCCCAAAATAAGGAAGTGGTTTGTTTATTTACGGACCGTATTTACGCCCTGCCTTTTAGCCAAAAGGGCTCCCAGAGTGGCTTATGGAGATATCTAAGAAGCATGATGGACTCTGCCTTCACGCTTACAATCTAAATGTAAGACATGATATAACATCAATCATGATGTAAGACATGCTTTCGTCACCAGCTAAAGACCTTTTTATTCTCTCAGTATTTTAACAATTTTAAATTAAATTTAAATTTTACTGTTCTAACTCTGTTGCGTGGTTTTATCCTGGTTGTGCTTTTTGTACTGTATTTTGTAATTGTGCTTTTAACATGTTGGTTGTTTTATTATGGTTTTAACTTTTGTGAACCGCCCAGAGAGCTTCGGCTATTGGGCGGTATAAAATGTAATAAATAAAATAAATAAATTATGCAAATGGAAAAAGGGATAGGGAGGAACATATATAATTACACTTTGTAAAACAAAAAGAGCTTATTTAAAGAGGTGGTGATGGTGACCACCTCACAGGGCAGTTGGTTGGAATGGGCTCTGTGAAGGAAGGAGAGGCCCAGTTGGGGAAGGTGGTGGTGGCATTTTGCCTTGCTAGGTTCATCTTCTTCTCCTGCTACAGGGCAATTGGTTCTGGTTGGGCTTTGTGTACTTAAACGACTCTCAGGGTATGCAGAAATACAATAGTTTGTAAATTAAAGTAAAATTAACCCTCCCCAAGAGCAATGACCTATACTTCCAAGTATGCTAAAGTCGTCAGTTGACAGTATGTGATTAGGGAGAGGAAAATGGAGTTTGGAAGGAATTGGTCTCCTTCAGCCCACATACCCTCCAGCTGCACTTCAAAGTGTGATGTGTGGCCGCCTCTGAAGACTGAACCATGTGGGCAGGTTCACATGGATGGAGGTGGTCCTTTTAGACATCCATATCCCAAACCATTTCATTGATAGTTATGATATTTAATTTCCTGAGAGAACACACCTTGTTTACCCAAATAGGAAATTCCAGGGTATTTTAGCAATTTCCTCTTTCTCACTATCTTGGATCGTTCACAGTTCACGGTTTTTTCTATAGAACTTTGACTCCAGCCAGTATGGATAACAACAACTGTGCGCTTGTTTACTTGAGCACAATTTATTTGCTGCCATCTAGGTTATTCAGTTGTTTGTTAGCATTCTGTTTATTGCGGTCAATAACCAGATTAAAATACACAAAAGTAGGTCAGTGAACAGTTTACCGGCTTGTTGACATGTTGTATTTCTTGCTCCAAACATAGTACTGGTATCTTAGTGTGGGCAAATATTAAACTTTAAACTCTCTGAGGCCTACAGATACTTTCTCGTACCACTATGCTACCTCTCACTAGCCAGTTTCCTTCATTTGCGTTGTGCATCACTATCTCTGTGTAGTCTGTAGCCCCTTGTGTAGTACCTCTAGCTGGCTGTGGTGTTATAGCAGCATGCAAAGTGAGTAGAACCTGCGGCCAGCCTTGTCTGTAACATTCGAAAATGATTTAAAAGTGCAGTGAGTTTTTGAGGAAAGCAGTGCTGATATGGCTATTTGGCGTATTGCTGCACAAAGAGGCTCAACAAGTGGAATATGTTGCCCAGCATTCTGGGATCTCCAGTGTGATGACCGTTGGTGCCAATATGCCCATGAACCCTTCATTTGGCCTTTGCCTGACTCCCCGCCCCTCCTTATTTTAATTTTATTCCTTGAGATTATGATGGTGGTGATTTAACTGGGAGGCTGGCTTGCTGCAATCTGAAGTGCTGGCCTCTAGTGCCATCTTTATTTGGATTCAAAAGAGTGGTTTTGTGTTTTGGAACTCAGACCTTACCTCTGCCTTGGGCAAGTTTCTTCTAATTTGGTCTCACTAGTTTGGCTTCTGGGAAATGAGTAGAGCACTCAAGTAGAACATGACTCCACAGCAGCCATTTTATGAATGAGCAAAGTGCCTCTTGGCAGCCATTTTGTGAGAGCACCTACATCTGGCAGACACCAGGCTGTCTACCCCCTGATCTATGGCATAATTGCTGGCTGCAAAATTAAGAAGACATACTACATTGTTAAACATGGACACACATTTCATTATCCTGCCTTATCATTGACAGTTACATTACCATCAGAACTGATGGGAACCTTTTCACTTACCAGGTGCTTGATACAACAAGTTTCTAAAGTAATCTTAAAAAAAGGCTGCAATGATTTGGTGATAATTGATTTACTCCATCACATCTAACCATTTCTTGTTTTCATTACTACTTCCCTTGGGCAGTAATCACAGGATCGAGCTGCTGGTCTGTGGGCATAATTTTTCCAGTAATGCCATCTGGCTGATTGGCACTTGAAGTTGTGATGACTCCTATGCTGTTGCAACTGACTTTGTCAAATGGCTAGACTGTTGATTAGAGCTGTTCTGCTAGTGGCTGCTAATTTTCCTGTACTATTGATTTTAATTGGTAATTTTATGCACTTTTGTCCCATGTTGAGAATTCAGTGTTGCACATATTTGGGGACCTATTTGGAAACAGAACCTTTCTTTCAAGAGGTTCAGTTTCCACAGTTCGCATGATGTTTCAGCAAATATTTTGACTACTTTGGTAAGAATTCTGAAGATATTTGCACAGATGATAGAAATTACACTTGACAGTTTTGAAGAGTTTATAGAAGGTTGGGCAACTTGTGGCCTTCCAGATGTTTTGGCCTTCAACTTCCATGATCCCTCACCATTGACTGTGCTGGCTAGGGATGATGGAAGTTGTAGGCCAAAATATCTGGAAGGCCAAAACATCTATCCATTTTCATTGTGCATGCTCCAGATATTGACGATTTCTATAACTGATAAGTCAGAATGCTTAACTGCAGTGAGTGCTAACCCTTGTTTATTACCTTAAGCTGGTTAAGGTGTCCTAAAATATATATGAAAAAATAAGGTATAGCTATCTGAGCTAAGCTTTGTTCTTGGAGAGCCTCCTTGTCAGTTTACGATCAAAGAACTGGAAAGATCAGAAAAGAGCTTTCAGTATGGTTTAACTTAGGACAGATGTTATACTTGACATTAATTCAAATGATGTTTTCCATCAAATGTATTGGACATTGGTTAACCATGCCTAAGCATTAGTCTGCATAGAGGCAGTGTTTGTCATAGACACCTGAGGTTCCCATACTACTATTGGCTTACACACACACACACACACACACACACACACACAGAGAGAGATTTAAAAGTGATAACTGACCTTAAAAATAGAATAAAAAGACAGCTCCCCAAATTTCAATGGAGTTGTTGGCAAATATTGTATCCTCAGTTTTGCTCCTAGAGAAAAATAAATGGTTTTCCAAACATGAGTCTGAGATTAGCCACACGTTGATGGTGTGTCTGCTTTCTGTTTATAATCTCTACTTATAAAGCAGAAAGTATGTGTGTGCAATGTATGTCCAGAAATGTTTACCTACTTTCAGATGAGTTGAAAACTTGAAATTTGGCATGCTGATGGTCTGGTTGTACAATATACCAGAAAAATCTAAAAACATAGAATTTGGGGTTTTAAGTATATTTAAAGAATTTAATAAAAACCAAGGCTAATGCCTATAACTCTCAGCATGCCTTGGGTGGGAGGCCAGACTTACTGGCCTTTGGCAGCCATTGTGAGTGCATAGGCAGGTTGCCTCTGCATGTCTTTCACAACCCTTACTCCTAAGGTTGGTCTCGAGCAGTCAACCCAATTCCACATAAAAGGGAACTACCCACATAAATGGCCTGTGTCCATTTGCGGTGTCTCCTCCCACCTGCCACATGTGGTTTTAAAATTGTAACTAGATACAACAGCATGACTTTGAGGGGCCAAACATACTCAGAGGCACTCTGTCCTGATATTCCTGTTTTCTCAGAATCTGGGGGAAGCAAGTGCATAGCGTTCGACCTTGGGAGGGAGGGAGGGGACGCACTTTGCGCATGCCCAGAAACAGACCTGACAAAGGGGTGGATGTGCCCGGCACAGCCCTGGCCCTTCAGTATAGGCTCATGATGGAGCACTTGGTGGGTGAGAAGTGCAGGACAAGGCAGACCCAGCGGGATTGGCTGGAGCTGGGCGCATCTACTGACAGCTGTTTACCTCCCCTCCTTGGCAATGTTACCCCTTGACGCTCTAACAAGGAGCAGTATTGGCAACCAGAGGATGTCTCAGAGGACGTGGGCACCTGCGGGCTACCAAAGGCATGCTGGGAGGTTTAGTACTGGCATGTAGAGAAGCTGATTTTAATTAAAGTATGGGTTAGCAAACCAGGTCACTATCTCTCAATCCTAACTCAGCTCCCACTTCTCTGACCTCTCACTAACAGTTTTTGCTCTCCTGCTACCTGACTTTCTCCAGCTGCCACTCACCCCACCCTCCATTCCATTCCAGCCTCAGCTATCAGCCACTCCTCCGTTCACTCTTCTGTTTCAATGGTATAGTCAGGCTTGTACATAAAAATCATAAACTTTATTCAGTAATTCCTGCAACTGTCTTGGAATGTTGTAGTTTAGTTATAAGGGGGGGGGAAATGCAGCATAAAAAGTCTCATCAAGTTAAAAGGCCTTGAAAAATAAAATAAAAATAACACTTGGCAATGGAAAGCCATTGATGCAGTGACTAGGCAAGCCTGCGTGGGAAAACGAAATCCATAAACAGGGTGACACAACTAAGAAGGCCCACTCTCCATTTGTCTGCCACCACACTTCAGATGGTGTTCAAAGATTAACATGTTATTCAGGGAGCTAGGCTTGCGCCTACAACTCCCACCATGCCTTGGGCAGGAAGGGAGATTTACCAGGCTTTGGCAGCCATCATCTGGAAGTGGCTTACCATCTTGGGCTGGAAGGGAAAGTGCTTGGGACCAGCTGCCTCGGTCACTAGGCACCATTGGGAGCGGGAGACTACAGCTCAGGCCCTGTCGCCAACAGCAATGACGGAGCTGTCAGTCAGTCATGGCCTACCTAGTGGCACTGATAGCACAGTGCAGCGTGGACCTGCTCGGCCAGACTTGCTGGCATCGGCACTTCAGTACAGCCTCATGCTGGAGCACTTGGTGAGTGAGAAGTGCAGGCTGAGGCAAGCTTAGGCCTTCAACCCGGCCACCCTGGGAGGCTTCCTGGCACCTGCCAAGAGCCCCGAGCAGAAGATGGTTGAGCGAACCATGGAGAGCTGCAGCTTTAAGGCAGCCCTGGCTTGCATCAGGGGTGAGAGAGAGAGAGAAAAGAAAAGAATTTAATTGGTTTTAAAGTTACCTCACAGACATAGCACCAGCCTACCTTGCAGGGTTGTTGTGAGGGTAAGAGGAAACCCCTCCACAAATTTAATTCATTTAAAAGTTAATTCGCAGGCCTAGCACTGGCCTACTACTTTAAGATGACTACCTCACAGATATATATCTTAGGGGGGCTGAGCAATGCCAGGTATTTCAGCTAGTATTAGATATATTTCTATTTCCCTTCAATCATGTTCTATTATTTCTTGTATGAAAAATATAGCAATAATAAAAGTATACATGCAAATGAAACTTAATAAACGAAAAGGCCACAAAAACTATATACAATTTAATCTTCCTTATTTGGGAAAATAAAAACATTAATCCTGGTGGTGGAAAAGGTAGGAGAAAAAGGTAGGAGCCAGGCTAATCTCTCTGGAGAGGGTGTTTCACAGTTAGGGTGCCACCACTGAGAAAGCTGCGTTTATCGTAGGTACCTGTCTCATCTCTGATGGAAGAGGGAGGGAATCCCACAGGAAGCCTTCCACTAAAGATCTTAATGTATAGATATACACATGTGGGGGCAGTCAGTCTTGCAAGAAACCTGGTCCTAAGTTATGAAGGGTGTTAAAGGTCAAAACCAGCACTTTGAATAGTTCCATACACATTGAATATATTGTCCAGCCATGTCTGTGTGCATGTAATCCGGAACCGGGAAGCGTGTACTGCTAGATGGCATTGTCTTCTATGAAGGACTTCGTCACCATCGGGGTTGTTTTACATGGGAAAATACACTTCTGGCCCTTGAAGAATAGAGTGGGTCCAAAGAATGCAGAACTTGCCATACGAGCTGAAGACTGTGTGTTCTTTGTCTAACATATACGCCTGAGAATTTTTGTGACCATGAGAATGATAAACACACACAACTTGAGTGTACTATAAAAATGTAGTTTCTCTTTTCATTCAGAGGCTTAATTTTGATTTTTCTTTTTTTAGTATACCAGTTTTGATGATGTTAATATGGAGGGTGGGCGTAAGTCCCATAGAGGTTTGATTTTGTTAAAGCACTTAATGAAAATGTTGGTTTCATTATAGGCTCTCTCTAAATGGTAAGCAACAGCTTATCATTCATTTGGATGGATTTCATTATTGCTTGTATTTTCTTGCCACAATCGTGTAGGGTGTTAGTGGCCTCAGTGCTGTTATAGTAAATTAGATTTTAATTGTACTTAGACAAGGATACTGCTGAAAATCACACTTGAAAATTATACCCAGAGTTGAAAGAAGGAATTCGTCTTCCCTTTGTTGCTTGCCAAAGTTAAAATTGAATGAACGGTAAGTGAATTAAACTTACATTCAGTCGGATAGATGCAAAATTCATTATGAAGAAAAGATCTATAGAAAACCTCCAATCCATTCCTAAATATTTTATCCCAATCATTCTTGGTGTGTTCAACCTAATGTTGTGTCTGGGATCCAAAGAACCCCATGGGTGGTGGTGGTGGTGGTGGTGGTGGAGTATTTCTGATTTCCCTTGTTCCACATTGCCATGCTGGGCCAGCTTTTGGGAGGGTTGGTAAGGGGATGTGGTAGGAAGGGCTGCATATATGGAACACTGCACACACAAAAGCATATATTGGGTGTATATGCCCCACGTATATACACCCAATATATGCGTGGGACAGTGTGCATGAACCCTTTGGATCCCAGCCCATGTGCTCAATTTGTGTGTGTTTTAGGGTTTAGGCTGTTCAGCAAAAATGTCTCTCCGTGGAAGGTTTATAATAAGTAAGTCATGATTGGTTATTCATCTTTCTGAAATTACATTATATCTTTTCAGCTGTAACTAAAGTGTGCAGCTTAAATGTTTCCTCTAATCAATTGTATAGGATGCTGCCAGACTGTTAAGATTTATGCAATGGTCAGATTAATAAATAAATAAATCTACAGAACTGTTTGTTTCCCTCAAATATGGAGATGGGGATTTTACCGCATTTTTCTTTTAGAATCGCAGGGAGATCTGTGACCTTTTGTGGCAAATTATGTAGAAAGAAAATATTTATATTCATTTAAAATAACCTCCACGAAGAAATAGTCTCATTACCCTGTTTGATCAATTTCTCGTAGCCTGAGCTGTAGCATGCTGCTGTTGCCATTGGGTGATGGAATACACTGAGAAGTAGCTAATGGTGATGGTGCTCATCAGGACAGGGTTCAGCCAGCGGTCAGCAGCAAATAATTCAAGACTGTTTCTAAGTTTGTGGCTGGTGGAATTTGCTTTTCGCCCCAAGCCAGCAGCAGTGCTGAGCTGGGCTATTTGATTACAAGAGAGGCATATTTGCCTCTTAGCAACTGCACATTTGCACAAACGATAGAACTATCCTGTCTCCAACGGGTTTCTCCCCTCCCTTTGTGATGGTGGAATAATGCTTTATTGTCGACTGACATGCAAAAGACGCCTTCGCTGTTCCATAAGAGTCTACAACCAATTTTGCATTTGTCCTTTGTAGACTTCTAGTGGTTGCATTGTTGCCATAAAGATGTCTGAAATAAAGATGTTTGCAGACTGAGTGTTGACGCAATGCGCCATAGTTACCGATTTTAATACGTTATGTCCGACCGACAAGTTCAAAATAATGTTCTCATCTTGGCTTCAAATAATTATTCCCAGATATTAACCTTTTCCTATTGGGAATAAGGCTTTCTAAACTGCTGCATGTTTCATAGGGAAACACTTCAGTTTTCCTTGACCATAATAATATTGCATATATGTGTTGGTTATTATGGTAATATGTAAAGAATTTACAATTTCCACAGGAAATGGAGCCTGTGGGAGTAAACATGTCAGGAGGTGAAAAGTATTTATAACCCACATAGTTAAGGCACAAGTGAATGAAGACAGTTTGGGAGAAGATGTTTTAAGACCTTAGGAGGCCGGATCAAGGGAAATCACACACTGGTTTTTATTACTTTATGGCTTTCTTTACTCCTTGGCTGTGTTCTGACTTTCAGAGCATTCATAGTTCAATCTTTGCAAAGAATCTTTTATTTGGTTGCTGTAATATTTCTAAATAATTCTATTCTAGTAGTTTAAAGAGCACACAATATCATGGAATTAATATTTATGTTATTTAGGGCCTTGGGCAGGTTTAGCTGAAAGATGTTGCCTTGCATGATAGGGCTTCAACCTTCAAATTATTTGCTAAAATCTTAATCCCAGATTCTAAAACCAATCTATAGTTTTCCACCCATTAAATTAAATTCTTTTAAAATGTCTACTATTTGGAAATTCTGTGTATATTAGCATAGCTCTGCACTATCTGCTAGGGGTCATTTTTACTAGAGACCATCTTTATTCAGGCATAAATTAAATGGCTTCAAATATTTCTTATTTATTGAAATGGCAGTGAGAGTAGATCAAGTGATATTTTTATTATTATTATTATTATTATTATTATTATTATTATTATTATTATTTTAAAAAATGGTGTTGAAGTGATTAGCTCAATTTTGTCAAACACATTTTTGCCTGGTAAAAAGCTGGGCCTGTCATAATACTTTTGACTGTATTTTTGAAATATATTTTGGCATGAATGCAAATATTTCAGCCTTACCAGTGGTGTTTTTTTAAAGCAAACAAAATTTTAGCATTGGAGAAAATGAGAGAACAGTCGTGTTAGAATTGGAATATGCATACATAAATTTTGAGTATGAGGCACATAGATGAAAACACTGTTATGGTGTGTACAATTCTTTGATTAGTGAGTAAGGTGAAAGTTGCATATTTTTTTTAAAAAATGTTGATGTTGGCAAACAATGCAGTATTGATAATACTGGAATGTTATTACCGTGTGCTGAAGTGCTTTACAAAACGGGCTAGTAAGATTTTATGTAAATGTCTTTTTTTAAAAAAAGCTTACATAAATACTTTGGAGAATCTTTACTTCTCTCCTGCTGATTCACAGAAGTGTTTATCCTTGAGTAGTTCCTACATTTGCATCTGGGCACCCATTAGGATTCATTCCATGAAATGCGTGTAGTTGTATGTTTCCAGTCCTATGAATGTTGGTGAGTTATTTCTTCAGAGTACTTTAACGCAACCCTATTAACACAATACTAATATTTTAAAGTGCTTCATAGGATATTTAATCTATGGTTTAGAGGTATTATCATTATCAATATCATCAAATGCAGCTGCCTCTTGGGTAGAACTTGGGAAGCTGTTACAGTAGTACTTGAACCCAGGAGAATATTTTAAAGCCAGCAAATGAGGAATAGCTTATCTAATTGAAGTGACAAAGGGTTTTTTGGGGTGGGTTTTTTTTTTGGCTAGATACATGTAATTATCCAACTTGGTATTTGGCCAGGATGCTGGGGTTAATCCCTCAGTCTTGCTAATTAGGCTTTCAGTTCCATTAGCAATCAGTAAAACTTAATTTCCTGTACAGTGTCCTAAGCACATTCTCCTTACACATTTCTGTTCTATTTTGGAACCATCTTTTGTATCCTTTCCAGGTTAGGTAGACAGCCGACTTTGCCTTTTACAAGGCAGGATTATTGAAGATTACCGAAAGGATATTTATTCTTGCTCTTGCTCTTTTGTGCAGTTGCTGTGATCCAAGCATTTACCAAAGCGGGATCCCGTGCATGCATCACCTACTGCATCATGAACCACATGAGTGGAGGCATGGGAAGCTCTATTTGCAGTTTCTGATAGCTGCAAGCGTGCTTCCCGACAGTGGGTTGGGAACGCCTTGTGTGTCAGATAGTCAGTGCTGCCAGTTTTGACCATGTTGGTCACCTGTGCCAGGGCTTCTAAAAATCTGAATAGTACTGTATTTCTTCGATTGTAAGACGCCATCGATTGTAAGATGCACACTAATTTCAGTACCACCTGTAAAGGAGACTGGACCCAGCCAAGCTGGCCTTCCACTGGATTTTGCGCAGATCCCCGGAAAAACGCACACAGCTCACAATTTGGAGGGTTAAGCCCAATTTATTTTATTAGGAAAGAGGCAAGCAAACAGGATTAGCAACTAAAACTATGTATACATGCAGATATATATTGAACCCCAAAACCAGCAAAACTAAAACTATGTTACAATATCATACGTCCACTCTTCCCCTCACCCTTCGGTTCTCCCTGCGATGAGGTCTTTCACACTTCTCCTGAGATGTTAATTTCGCTCAAGGTCGCCCGGCCTGGCCCTGAGCGGTTCCAGGATGTACCCGTACGCCGACATGCAGCTGGCCGATTATCTCCCCGCTCCTAAAAATCATAACAATGGGACACTTTAACATTTTTTAAGAACAGCCATTCCATGCATGACGTACCCCTTCCTTACACCACCAACAGAAAAAAAGCTTTGATTCTAAGAATGATAATTGCACCGTCAATTCTAAGACGCACCTCATTTTTAGAGATGTTTATATGGAGAAAAAAGTGTGTCTTAGAATCGAAGAAATAAAAAGGTATTAAAGCTGAAGATGACAGAGCAGACTGCCTGGGTTGGGTATGGACAAGTTTGTAAGCAGGAGTGTCCCAAAGCTCATCGGCACTTTGGTTCAAAAACAGAGTCCTTTATAATACGGACTTCATTTCCTTGAAGAAAGTGCAGTTTTGTTCAGCTTTCTTCTCCATCCCAAACTGCCACCTAAATCAGAACAGCCATTTGGTTGCTGCTAGGTTCATCTGAAGGTGACTTCACTAGGTGACAGGGAGAGCCAGAATGGTTGGAGCTAAGGGAAAGTGGAAACAGAAGCGATTGGGAACGGAGAAGGGGGAAGCACGTGACTGCTGATATGTCTACCGTTCTAAACAATATAGTTCTTACCTGCCTATCCCTCTGGATCGAGGTGGGGAACAACATTGAATACAAAAATACTATAAAATACATTAAACTGATTTAAACTGATTATACGCAGGAGGCATGTTTAAGTGTCTGTAATAACGATCTTAATGTCTTTCCGAGAGAGTTATTTATTTATTTATAGTATTTTTATCCCACCCCTCAGCCAAAAAGGTTCCTGCAGCAGCTTACATACAACTAGGAAAACAAGATATTCCCTTCTCTCAGACTTACAGTCTAAAAATACCCTACACACAAGGAAAAAGGAATGTGAAGGGAAATAGAAAACATATAATAAGTAGATTTTTGGCAGGGTTGGTAGAATGGCTTCACCCCACCCACCCCATTTCCCTCAGTACAGCCTGCTGAAATGACAGTTGAGGGCGGAGGAGGAGCTTCCATGGGGAAGGCCTTTGAGCAGGGCTGGTGGAATAGGGCTGTTCTCCTTTTCATCTCCCTCTGTTTCCCTCCAAAACAATGTCACTAGTGCGGGCAGGACAAGTACCATCAGGAATCTGGTGGTAGAATAGGCTGCCTTCATAGGCTGCCTTCGGGGAATCTGCTTTCATTTAGAAGAGAGCCCCCCATGACCCATCCCTCAAGAGAAAGTAGTTAAGACAAAGGCTCTTGATGCAGAGTCTGAAACATCTATTCTCTAAGTAGCAAGCTGGGCCATGCTGCAGATATCTTCCCCATGTTTGGTGGGTATTTATTCATTTATTTATTCTGCCCAATAGCTGAAACTTTGTGGGCGGTTCACAAAAATCAAAACCGTAAAGTACAACTTAAAGTATAAAATATGGAAATTTAAGCCACAATATGAAACCACAATATAAAAGTACAACCAGAATAAAACCGACCAGCAATACAGATTTAAAATATAGATTTAAATCAGCAGAGTTAAAAAGACTAGGATGCTAAAATACTTGGGAAATAAAAAGGTCTTCACCTGGTGCCGGAAAGACAACAAAGTAGGTGCCAGGCGAAGCTCTCTAGGAAGCTCATTCCACTGCTGGGGTACCACAGCAAAAAAGGCCCTCTTCTTTGTAGCTACCCGCCTCACTTCTTTTGGCACGGGCTCACTGAGAAGGAACCTTGTAGATGATCTTAGGGTCCAGATAAGTAGGTATCTCATTAGTTTTATTTATATAATACAACATGTTATTTTTTGACAATTACAATATTACAATTTAGTACTTCTGACATAATACCGGGTTTCATGTTGAATTTGCCCAAGGCAAGAGAAGCCTTTCAAAGAAAAAACACACAGATTGAACATTTTACATCTGTGGGTATAGAAGTGGGAAAATGGCTGTGGAGATGCAAATTGGCTGGAGCAAATTACAGTTCCTTACATACAGAAGCACTTGGCAGCGCTACTGTCTAATTCATCCTGGTAGCTAAAATTAGTATGTCTATTGCAACCTTCCCCAACCTGGTGCACTCCAGATGTGTTGGACTTAACTCCTGTGCTTTCTGGGGGATCCGAGGAATTGTAGTCCAACACATCTGGAGAGCACCAGGTTGGAGAAGGCTGATCTTTTGTACGTCTCTGTATTGCTCTTACATATTATTCTACAGTTATTTTCTGTGTCAGGAATTTCTCTTCTGCTACGTTCTGCTGACTTCCATTAAGGTCATCTGGTTTTTATTTTGTACACCAGGCTGCTGCCAGGAAAAGGCCAAACCCATTTGGAGCTTCATAGATAGATAGATAGATAGATAGATAGATAGATGGGGAACCCAATAGAAATGTTATGAAGCTAAGAATGGTGTGAAGAAAATGGATAGCAAGAAATTGTTAGTGGGAAAACAGTACTAGAAAGGGGTCATTAATGAAGCCAATTGGCAGAAGACTTAGGACTGAGAAGAGGAAATGCTTGTCACACAGCACGTAATTAACTTAAGGAATTCATTTCCACAATGTGTGGTGATGGTGACTAGTTTGGATGACTTCAAAAAGGACGGGATGCATTCATGGAGGATGAGTCTTTCAACAGCTATTAACTATGATAACTAAGTGGAAACTTCACAAACCAGGACAGCATATTTCTGAATACCAGATGTTGTGGACAAGCAGGGAATGGCCATCCTCATAGTTGTCTTGTTCGTTCCCAGAGGTCTCTAGCTGGCTGTTGAAGACAGCATAATCTTGGTCTGTTCCAGCAAAACAATTTTATGTTCTAGTGAGTGGTGTTAAATTACACTTCTCCTAGGGCACACTGTGCTTTTCCTATTGTCATTAACCTTGGGAAGCAGCAGGGGTTCTCCTTATTCTGTAACCTGGGAACCCTTTAAACGCTTGGATAAATGGAAGTAATTTTAAGGGGAAGTGTCAAAAGGTTGTGTGGCCGGACAAATGTACTGCTTTTATACAGCACTAGCTGTACATGATGGAGTCTGGAGTCTAAGAGAGATGCCACACCTGTGAAAATCCACTGCATGTCCCTATGCAGCCAGCAGCCCCAGGCGTACAGGGATTGCTTGCAGTCTGAGATGTAAACCGGGGCTTGTTTAAAAGTAGCACAACACAGAGAAATTGTAGTTTGCATCACTGAATGACTTCTGATATTGTGCCATGACCCATTCCAAAAACCTTCGCTAAAGTGGATGCCAATTACTCTCATTATAATGAAGTACTGTAATTCACTAAAGTAGCAAAGTAATGGCTTTTCTTCACCCCTGTGCTTTAAACTGTGGTTGTGCCCTAAACGGCAAGTGAGTATTTGTGTTTCACATTTAAGATAAGGACAGAGAATGTTTTTCCATGTGCATAGAGTGCAGATTTGTATTTAACAATGCACCTAGTATCTATGCAGGTGAGTGCATGGATGTGTGTGTGCGTGTGTGTGAGAGAGAATGAGGCAGAGAGAAAGGGGGCTGGTGGAGGAAGCATGGATCTGCTGTATCCCTCTTCTGCCATACTGCTTGATTTCCATGCTAGCTATAGAGAAAAGAACGTACCTTCCTCTATAACCAGCATGAAAGCACTGTGAAATGGGAGATAGATTGATTTGTCATTCCTCTGCCAGGCCACTTGACAAAAGTCTTTTTTCTTCTTCGCTAGTCTGCGAAGAAGTTAGTAACTTGTGTTTCCATGCTGCCTGCAGAGGAAAGGGCCAGCATGGAAATACATCTACAGTATTTCTTTGATTGTAAGACACCATCGATTGTAAGACGCACACTAATTTCATTACCACCAACAGAAAAAAAGCTTTGATTCTTAGAAATAATAAACGCACCCGCGATTCTAAGACGCACCCTGTTTTTAGAGATGTTTATATGGGGGGAAAAGTGTGTCTTAGAATCGAAGAAATAGGGTATTAGACTTTTAGCAGGTGGTTATTATTTTGCTGGCTAGTAACTTCTGTGGCTTTATTTACCAGGCTGCTATAGTGGGTTGGTGGATGTGGTGGGTAACACTTCCAGGATAGTGTGTGCTCAGATAAACATGCTGTGCCTAAGTCATCCAAATTCTACCCTGTGAAAAGTTGAATTCCACATCCTGTCTGTATGAGAAATCATTTTGTTTCTGCAGTGATGGGAAAGTCCAAGGAGAATGTAGGTACTGTGTCCTGTCCCTTAGTGGAGCCCTGCCTTGGCTTGTTTATTTATTTATTTTATTTATTTAAAACATTTTTGGCTGCCTTTCAGGGCAGAAGCCCTCCCAAGGTGACTCACAATAACAAAATACATAAAAAAATACATAAAAATGACTAAAATATTTAAAACAATAAAAACTATAATGAAAGCCAACAATAAAAAACAGCAACAACAACAATAACAGCAGCAACAGCAGTCATATCAAGAGAAGGCCACGGTAAAACAATGCTTTCTAGGCCTCCTTAAAAGCCTGCAATGATGGAGCATAGTGGACCTCTTATTGCAACTTGTGCCAAAGTTGTAGGGCCGCTGCAGAGAAGGCCCTGTTATGTGTGATCACCCACTTAATTGCTCTCGCAGGTTGGCAAATGACAAGGGCCTCTTCTGATCTTAAAATGCAGGCAGACTGATATAGGTGAAGGTGGTCCTTCAAGTATCTTGGTCCCAAACTGCTTTAAAGGTCAGAACCAGCACTTTGAATCATGCTCAGAAAAGCACCAGACACCAGATATTGCACATATATTTTTAAACCTATTTATACAGCCATAAGAGCTAAACAAAGATGAGACTCTCATCTTTTTTTAAAGGACACAGAATTCTGCAGTAACAAATTTTTGGTTTTATTATTTATTTATTTAAGTATTTTTATGTTACTCCTCAGCCAAACCGCTCCCAGAGCAGCTTACATGTAATCAATTTAACAAAACAATGCCTTCCCCAGGTCTACAATCTGAAAACACACCGCACAAGGAAAAAGAAATGAGGAGGGAAGAAGGGAGAAATTATTTGAGCAGGCCTAGAAAAATGTCCTCGTTTTCTCCTCTCATCTCGCTCAGTACTGTCTGCTAGAATGCCTGCTGGGAGTCACAGTTGAGGGAGGAGAGGCCTTCATAAGGAGGTTTTATTGTGGTTACACAGGCTTGTACTTTTACTATTTAACATGATTATCTGGGTTTTGTTTTAAAAAAAGAAAGAAAGAAAACTCTGGCACATCACAGTAGTTACTGAATGACTTCTTGTCTTACCATAGTGGAACTGTACAAATGAAAGAGTTTTAAACCATTGTCCTTGGATTATGAACACATAACTTTCTTTAACCTGTTTTTGTGGTTGCAGAGTGAAATCCATGAATTAAGGCAAGAGTGGACTCATGATATGATTGAAGGCACTGGTGAAATGTATAGAAGATTTTAATATCCATCTGCCTCAGAATAAAGGATGCAGATATTTTTTGTAGGAGCATCCTAGTGCTGCCTGTGATAACAGTGTGGTGGCACAGCACGTAATAGCTGAGCTTTCCCATTGCTGTCAGTGTCAGGAGAAGCACCTCATCTTATTTTATTTTATTTATTTATTATTGCGTTTATATCCCGCCTTTTTTCCTCCAAGGAACCCAAGGCGGTGTACATAATCCTCCTCCACTCCACTTTATCCTCACAACAACAACCCTGTGAGGTGGATTGAGTGGAATGTCTGTGACTGGCCCAAAGTCACCCAGAGGATTTCCATGGTCGAGTGGGGACTAGAACCCAGATCTCCCGAGTCCCAGTCCGACACTCTAGCCACTACACCACACTGGCTCTCTTCTCTTTATGCCAAGCCTGTGTTCGTAGCTGCTTGTTCTTATTCCATGGATGCTCTAATGTACGCATTGAACTGCACAGCATGCTTGCTTTCTCACTGGTTTCTTGGAGGGGCAGCTCTGTGTGCGCAGAAATGGACTGATAAACCTTAATGAGCAGCAGAGCTCTTCATTCATTTTGGAGCTTTTGGATGGGCAGCAGGGCAGCTGTGTTTCAAAGCCAGGGCCAATATTTGGGTGATGAGCAAGAAGAGGACATGTGGTGCTTAAGCTATTCAGCTTAGGCTGTGTGTGGATGCTAAATGCACCCCTGACTATCAGGATGCATCTGTATATATTCCTGGATGTTGTAAGCACAGGCAAAACAATGTGGTTTGAAGAAGCCTAAAATTGCCACCATCCTATGGTAAATGCCAGGCAAAGGCTAGACAGTCTCTCCTTTTTGTTTGTTTTGTTATTTAGGAACTCTTAAGCTAATTTACATATTGATAGACTAGAAACAGGAAATTTGATGTTGAAGCTTTAAGTAATAGAAGTGATTTGGGCGCACTCTAGAGGCAGGAGTAAAGACTGAGCCAACTTGAGACCATTATTACCTCAAAGTGGCATAATTGCCATTAGGATGAAATTGATTCCCTTTGAAGAAAGACAAAATGTGGGAGAAACTTCTTAAAAGGCTGCAACACATTTTTCTTATGAGATTATTCTTTCATTCTGCTGATTGATGTTTGAATGTAAGAATTTGATGGAAACATTTCAGTATTAAATTCTGAAATATGGGAAATCCTAGCAAACACTTCCAGATTGCCTTCTGTCTGTCTGCCTTGCAAAAGACTCTTAGTTAAATGGACCATCCTTAAATGATGTCATTAGCTCAGATTGAAAAGAGAGAGCCTGAAGGGGAATAATTTAATTGTCTTAAAAGCACTCCTACTTTTTTGTCTGTAGATCTCAAAGCACTTTCCCTCTTCCTTTCAGGTAATTTATCTAAAAAATTTCTTCTTGAAATTCTCTGTCAAATTGCTGAAGAGCAATTTTCTGCTTTCATTAAAGTTTGGGTTTCTAAATTTTTTCTCTAACTATGGAGTTGTTGGGGAAAAGTTTTCATTTCCGCCTGTTCTAATGGTTTATGCACTAAAGTTCCCACACTCTTGTGTGATAAGTTACATTAAGAGAGATACGCTTTAAACGTCGAGGTTTATGAGGGAAATTCATGCCAGAGAGACCTGCTCCTCTATAGAGGACATGCCTTGCATGGAGATGGTCCCGAGTTTAATCCATGACATTTCTAGTTAAAAGGATCAGATGGTTAAAAGTCTGCCCGATGATGGGAAAGACCTCTGGCTAAGACCCTGGAGTGGGGTTTTGCCAGTCCACGCAAGATGGACTAATAGTCTGACTTGAAATAAGGCAGTCTCGTATGGATCCATGAATGGCAAGCAGGTGCATGTTCTACTCCCTTTCTTGACCTTTTTGACCTCTGGTCTACCCTCCCCTGCTGAATTCCACTTGTAGGCATGGTTTGTTTCTCTTTCTCTCTTCCTCTTCTCATGTTAGCTTTGTGGCATGGCAATGTTGACGTATTGGTCCTTTTTACATTGTTTTGAGTATCATGAGAAGCCCCAGGTCTGTGGGAGGGAGTACCTAAGATCTGCATATTTGTAGTAATATCTCTACTCTGTTCTCCTGGCTACTAGAATTCACTCTGCTCTGGCCTTCTAAAATGGGGTTGAGCTGAGTGCCACTTGTGTTGTGTTTTCAAAATTTCAAGCAGCAAAACCTGTGTTTCCCCCTGATTTCTCTAGCATGGGGCACCACTGCCACCTCACTTTGCTGAATGCTGCATGGAAGAGCAAGCCAACTGTGGCTGCCATCACTGACCTGAATACGTTGCATCAGATAAGTGTGTATAGTCACAGAATAGACTGGGCTCTGTGACAGCTGATGAGAATCATTTAGACATTGGGAGAGGTTCTCAGAAAGAGCAAAGAGCAGGGTGATGCAGAGGAGAGTGAGAGATTGGAAAGTGAGAATTGAGCTGGTGAGAGGAAGAAAGTGGCAGGATGAGCAATGGAGGAAGAGGATGGAGAGAGGAACCAAACTGGAGGTAGAGCAATGGAAGGTGGAGCCAGAGATGGCATGAAAGGTGGGGAAAGGGCTTTGAAGAAGCCTATGACATTGCAGGAAGTAAAACTCAAGAGGGAAAGGAAACAGGAGTTAATGAGGAGTAGGGAGGAGTAGGTGAGGGACAAGCCATGAAAGCATCCGCAGTCCTGAACAAAATAATAAGAGTTTACAAGTGTGCTCTCCAGAGCCTCAAGATTCTAGGCAACATTTTTTTGTCTTTCTTGTTCACTTTAATAGCAAATTCAGGTAGGTGAGTGTCAAGAGAATTGGAGCCCAAGCAATTCCACTGAGAAACAAGAGGGAGCTATTATTATTTTAATGGAAATTTACCTACTTTTGGCCTTTTGAGCCAATATGCAAACCAAAGTACAGTTGTGAGCACCTCTCTGAATTTTGCAATGCACTTCTCCAGTTTAAAAATGCATACAAAACTGTGGGTATTAGGATTAAGTGTGCAGAATATGTATATTAGTGGAAATAATGTACACTATTTATATTAGGGGAACCCATGATGAGCTGGCTGTGTCGTTTGACCCACAGAGCATAGTTGGTCTGGAGACTGGACATGGCTGGAGCTGATCTACCAGATGACTAATCCCCAGTCCACTCCTGGGTTTCAAAGAGGCCCCTGATGAAGACCTCCATGTGACTGTATGCCTACTTACCCATCCTTAATTATATGGAATTTGTTTACACGAAAGTCTCACCATGGTTCAAAGTTGATTGTCAGTTGAGAGGGCAGAGAAGGATTTCCCTCCAGATCTCTTTATTGACTTTGATGCTTTTTATAGCAGTACTTTGGAGTTTTATTCTCTGTATATGCAGTGACAACAGGGAATTGGGCATCAGACATGAATGTGAATGTAGAGGGGTAAGCAATTGTATTTGTGGTTTGCAGCTTTGTGCTACACAATGGACATGTAACTGGGATGGGTATTATTGCATCTCCAGGGCAATAGTTAGGGGTAGCATGAGCCACCTACACTATCCATTAGCTCTCTGTTTGTTTAGAGATTCCTATCGTTCTAATATCTAATATCTATACACTATTCAGTGTGGTTTACAACAATTTAAAATCACAATATCACAAAAATACATTAGAATACAACAGTGGTAAAGACCACAGAAGGCACATAACATGTACATAAAACATCAGATATGTAGGAGGCAAAATCCTGCAGGAATAAATACGTCTTTACCAACTGGTGAAAGACAGCCAGAGAGAAGGTCACGGGGTAAGATGTTTCACGATATTGGTGCAGCCCCTGAGAAGGACCTTTCTTTCTGATCTTGGATAGTAGGCAGGCAGGATGGTATGGTAGGGGCGGAGGCGATCTCTCTGATATTCTGGATCCAAGCTCTTCAGGGCTTTAAAGGCAATAGCCAACACTTTGAATTGTATCTGGAAATCAAATGGTTTTAGCCAGCAGAAGAGCTTAGGGATTACAATACTAGAATCCTTGTCCACATTGCCAAAATGTTTGAAATCGGCTATTCAATAAAGTTGCAGCCTGTTTCCACCCCATTTTACTACATTGGCTTTGATCCAAAAGAGCTCGCTGTGTTGCTGCTCCTAGTCTCCAGTAAGGGTGCAACTGGAATTCTACATTGCCTGCATTAATATTCCTTGTCTGTCTTGTTTTAATCCCTTTGCAATATTTTTGAGTCTTTCTTTTAGTACCATTCTGATCATTCTACACTTTGACTGGAGAGAGTTGATCGTTCCGAATGTTGATGGTGGCATAGCAGGCATGCTCATCCCAGGTTTTTGCAAGTTTTCAAACTGCTTCCAAAAACAAGTCTACTGCAAAACCTGTTTTGACCAGAGATGATAGTGGGACAAAAGAAATGAGTATGTGTACTGCACGCAATGGCACATCTATCATAATGCCTTGCGCTCTCTTCAAAACTATTGTCTGCCTCCATCTGTTGTTTGCATCCAGAAGTGTCTCTTCAAAGATTACCATGGCTCTAAGATGTCCGTTACTATTGTCTTGAATGTTGATGTCATGAGAACCTGTAAACCAGGATTCATTCAAAATGAGACAGGTTTGTTTGGTACAATCTTATTCACAGCATAGAACAAGAACAGGAATCAAAACTGCAGTTTCAAATCTTAGTAGATGAAGCGTCAACATTCCCCTTAGCTGAAATCAGTAGTTGGCTGATATAGATCACACAAACATATTCAAATGGAGATGCTATTAAAAATGCCAATACCTTCTTTATGCATATTCCCCCATGTTTTTATCCATCTGAAATAATAATAATTACAAGAACTAAAATTTTAAGAGGTGGGAGAGAAAGCTGTATTAACAAACTTCTGGATTAGTGAGAAAATATTAAATTCTGGCCACATTGCAGAGAACCACACAAGTATTTCCAGACCCCCAGCAAGCCTTTGGATGATATTACTCGGAATAAAGCTCCCTATGTGATACAGCAAACTGCCTTGGAAAGTCAGAAGAGTTTTGGAAGGGTTATGTGGTGCAACACAGCTGTCTGCTGTCCAAAGGGGAGAAATAAGTACATAAAGTCTTTGGACATGATCTGGGATGGGGCCTGAAGCTGGGACCTAGCCAAGAGAGCAGCTTTGGTCTGTATGTGCTTAGGTTTTTAAATCCTCTTCATGTGCAACAGGGATGCCCAATTTAGCCCCCTGAGATAGACTAGCATTAGGAGGCCTCCTGACAGACTAGACCAGATAGGAAAGCCAGGAGATACGTTTCCCTCCTTTTCTGATAAATGAAGGAGAACCTTGGTTACGTAACTGGTTACAACTTTCTCAAACCTTAATAAAAATTAAAAAATAAGCACGAAGAACAGAAGCTCTCAGAACAGTTCTTAGAAGCTCCTAAGTTTGAATGACAGCAGCAATGCTGAGCTGGATATGACTTGCTCTAAATCTAGCCCAAGGTAAGGGCGCTTAAGAGCCTGTCCTGGC